>NW_027681831.1:0-373 GCF_054177405.1 Leptonychotes weddellii
CAACTCTGTGAAGAAATGGAGGCAGAATGTTCCACGCAAAGGAATAACAGGTGCCAAGCCCACAGGAAATGCAGTATAGCTAGAATACTGTGGATAGGGGCGGAGCAAGATGGCGGAGGAGTAGGAGACCTGGATTTCGTCTCCTCTCAGGAATTCAGCTGGATAGGGATCAAACCATTCTGAACACCTACAAACTCAAAAGGAGATCGAAGAAAAGAATAGCAACAACTCTCTCAACAGAAAAGCGACCACTTTCTGGAAGGTAGGACGTACGGAGAAGTAAATCTGAGGCAATATTTGGGAGGATAGACGGCGGGGGAAGGGCCTCCATCAGCCGCTTCTGGCAAGTGATAGAGCGGCGGAGCACAAAATC
>NW_027681832.1:0-373 GCF_054177405.1 Leptonychotes weddellii
TGTATCTGATAAGAAACCTGTACCTAGAATATATAAAGAACTACTACCACTCAATTATAAAAAGACTTCAATTAAAAAAAAAATCACAATCCAAGCTTGTAAAGGATTATGATAAAAAAGTGACCTATAAATAAGAAAGTCGTTTCAAGTTCAGACCCAGAATGAAAAAACATGCAATGTACAAGAATGGGTAAGAGGATTGAAGACGAGAAAGGAAGTGGGAGGAGCTCCGTATAAAAAGCATCGTTGTAAAATAAACAAAACCCAATTTTTAAAAATTTTATTTTGTTAGTCACCATACATTACATCATTAGTTTTTGATCTAGTGTTCCATGATTCATTGTTTGCATATAACACCCAGTGTTCCATGCAG
>NW_027681833.1:0-373 GCF_054177405.1 Leptonychotes weddellii
TTTTTTTTAAGATTTATTTATTTATTTCAGAGAGAGTCTGAGCAGGAGAGGCAGAGAGAGAGGAAGAGAGAATCTCAAGCAGACTCCACGCTGAGCACAGAGCCTGACCTGGGGCTGATGTCACCACCCAGGACATCATGACTTGAGCCAAAACCAAGAGCTGGACACTTAACTCACTGAGCCACCCAGGTGCCCCTGGAATAAACACGCTAAATAAAAATCAAAGTATCATAAACTACAGTTTAATATTTCTGCTGATAAAGTAGTTTTGAAGTAAATAGCATTACTGTTTTATGAATTAAAATGAGGAGACACAGGGAGCTCCTGGCTGGCTCAGTCAGAGAAGCATGGAACTCTTGATCTCAGGGTCATG
>NW_027681834.1:0-373 GCF_054177405.1 Leptonychotes weddellii
TTTTTTTTTTAAAGATTTTATTTATTTATTTGAGAGAGAGAGAGAATGAGAGACAGAGAGCATGAGAGGGAGGAGGGTCAGAGGGAGAAGCAGACTCCCCGCTGAGCAGGGAGCCCGATGCGGGACTCGATCCCGGGACTCCAGGATCATGACCTGAGCTGAAGGCAGTCGCTCAACCAACTGAGCCACCCAGGCGCCCACATTCTTAGATTTTTTCTTCCTTCTGCATATATCACTTGAGGTGCCAAACCCACAAATATTTTAAAATACAGATTGTTCACTTGCTTGAGTTACCTTTCCCGCAATTACTTGGAACCAGAGAGGCCACCAAATCTTATTAGATTCTAGTGTTATAATAAAGGAAGTGTTTCCA
>NW_027681835.1:0-373 GCF_054177405.1 Leptonychotes weddellii
CAACTCTGTGAAGAAATGGAGGCAGAATGTTCCACGCAAAGGAATAACAGGTGCCAAGCCCACAGGAAATGCAGTATAGCTAGAATACTGTGGATAGGGGCGGAGCAAGATGGCGGAGGAGTAGGAGACCTGGATTTCGTCTCCTCTCAGGAATTCAGCTGGATAGGGATCAAACCATTCTGAACACCTACAAACTCAACAGGAGATCAAAGAAAAGAATAGCAACAACTCTCTCAACAGAAAAGCGACCACTTTCTGGAAGGTAGGACGTACGGAGAAGTAAATCTGAGGCAATATTTGGGAGGATAGACGGCGGGGGAAGGGCCTCCATCAGCCGCTTCTGGCAAGTGATAGAGCGGCGGAGCACAAAATC
>NW_027681836.1:0-373 GCF_054177405.1 Leptonychotes weddellii
GCTAGGCTGTCATTGAAAATAGAAGGAGAGATAAAGAGCTTCCAGGACAAACAAAAGCTAAAGGAATTTGCAAACAGGAAACCAGCCCTACAAGAAATACTGAAAGGGGTCCTGTAAGCAAAAGGAGAGTTTAAAAGTAACATAGAACAGAAAGGAACACAGACAATATACAGTATCAGTCACCTTACAGGCAATACAACGGAACTAAATTATGTCTTTCAATACTTACCCTGAAGGCAAATGGGCTAAATGGCCCAATCTAAAAACACAGGGTATCAGATTGGATAAAAAAAACAAGACCCATTGATATGCTGCCTGCAAGAGACTCATTTTAGACCCAAAGACACATCCAGATAAAAAAGTGAGGGGGTGG
>NW_027681837.1:0-373 GCF_054177405.1 Leptonychotes weddellii
TTGGTCAAGTTACTTAACTTCTCTTCATCTCCCTTTACGTATCTGAAAATAAGGATGACGATATCTGTTGTGTGGATAGGTAAGACAAAATATGTCAAGTACCTAATACGCTGATATGTAATGTAAACTTAAGATAATATTGGTTTTCCCCTTTTCCTACTCCCCATTCCTACTTGTCTTGCCCAAAATACAACCCAGTAAGTCTCTAAGCTAGTTGTTGCACCCCCATTTCCTACATTTATTAGGAATTCTCAGGAGGGGAGCAAAGTGAGCAATAATTAACCTCTCCCATATACTCCAAATGGCCACACTTAACCTAAAGCCCCATTTCAAGGGCATTATCTCCTAATGGTCCCAAGTCCAGTCTTCAGAG
>NW_027681838.1:0-373 GCF_054177405.1 Leptonychotes weddellii
AATAAATACTAAAAACTGTTCTTTCTCTGGTAATTGTTATACAAAAACATTCTATACCTTCTATACATTCTAGAATGCAGTCATGGAAAGCATGTATTACTGAGTATAGAGGAACTCAGTAGTGAGTATTCCCTATGTCAAGTCCAAATACTCCCTTTTCTTTTTGTTCTTTCTCTCAGAGATATCAGAGACTTAGTCCTTCCATTCAGTTATCATTTAAAAGGATTTTGCTTCCCTAAAGTTTAAATTTAGAATGAGACACAGTAAGATTGTGTGCATTCCCCATTTCCTTGCTACTCCCAAAATCATGTATTGTTTTCAGTGAATCATTTTTGAGAGGTGTCCACAATGTGACTGCCAGATTATATAGTGA
>NW_027681839.1:0-373 GCF_054177405.1 Leptonychotes weddellii
GAGCACAATGTACACACGGTGTACTGTGCACACCAGCCGTGCACACGTGTGTACACAGGCATGCTTGAACACGTGTACATACTGTGAGTGTTCACACGCACACGCTCACACACGAGCACAATGTACACACGGTGTACTGTGCACACCAGCCACACACACGTGTGTACACACGCTTGCTTGAACACGCGTACATACTGTGAGTACTCACACACACACGCTCACACACGAGCACAATGTACACACGGTGTACTGTGCACACCAGCCGTGCACACGTGTGTACACAGGCATGCTTGAACATGTGTACATACCATGAGTGCTCACTCGCATGGGCTCACACACAAGCACAAGGAACACATGGTGTACTGTTCACACC
>NW_027681840.1:0-373 GCF_054177405.1 Leptonychotes weddellii
AAGAATAATGTTAACAGCAATGAGAGGTAAAGGTGTGCGTCAGATGATGCACTCACCAACTCTGCTGATAGATGGATGCCTCAGTATGAGATGAGTCTAATGCTGGAGCGACTAATATGCACAGTTGTTAGATACTCATATTAGCTCATATGGTATTTATACTTTGAAAATTGAAATGGCTTGAAAATTGGCTGTACCTTTTTTTTTCCTACAGATAGGAATTTGATGGGTCCATGTAGGCCCCTCCAAGGGGTGACAGACTCCAAGCCCTTCGTGACAGAGTGGTTTTCTCTGATGGCACAACCCACTGCACAGGGCATGGGGTCATGAGCAATGGAGGTAAGCCTTTTAAGTTATCCTTGAGATCTCCTCC
>NW_027681841.1:0-7402 GCF_054177405.1 Leptonychotes weddellii
AACAAGTCAGGAAATGACAGATGTTGGCGGGGTTGTGGAGAAAGGGGAACTCTCCTACACTGTTGGTGGGAATGCAAGCTGGTGTAGCCACTCTGGAAAACAGTATGGAGGTTCCTCAAAAAGTTGAAAATAGAGCTACCATACGATCCAGCAATTGCACTACTGGGTATTTACCCCAAAGATACAAAAGTAGGGATCCGAAGGGGTACGTGCACCCCGATGTTTATAGCAGCAATGTCCACAATAGCCAAACTGTGGAAAGAGCCAAGATGTCCATCAACAGATGAATGGATAAAGAAGAAGTGGTATATATATATAATAGAATATTATGCAGCCATCAAAAAGAATGAGATCTTGCCACTTGCAACGACGTAGATGGAACTGGAGAGTGTTATGCTGAGCAAAATAAGTCAATCAGAGAAAGACATGTATCATATGAACTCACTGATATAAGGAATTCTTAATCTCGGGAAACAAACTGAGGGTTGCTGGACTGGTGGTGGGTGGGAGGGATGGGGTGGCTGGGTGATAGACACTGGGGAGGGTATGTGCTATGGTGAGTGCTGTGAATTGTGCAAGACTGTTGAATCTCAGATCTGTACCTCTGAAACAAATAATACATTATATGTTAAAAAAAAAAAAAAAAGGAAGATAGCAGGATGGGAAGAATGAAGGGGGGGAAATTGGAGGGGGAGATGAACCATGAGAGATGATGGACTCTGAAAAACAAACTGAGGGTTCTAGAGGGGAGGGGGGTGGGAGGATGGGTTAGCCTGGTGATGGGTATTAAAGAAGGCACGTTATGCATGGAGCACTGGGTGTTATATGCAAATAATGGATCATGGAACACTATATCAAAAACTAATGATGTAATGTATGGTGATTAACATAACGTAATAAAAAAACATTAAAAAAAAATAATGATGTATGGTGATTAACATAACATAATAAAAAAATTAAAAAGGGACAGTAGCTAATGTCAGGATGTTCTAAAATCAAATACCTGATAAAAAGTGAAAGGAATGACAATTTAATGACATTACCTCTTCCATCCCCCAAACATTATCCAAAAATTTATCTTCTTTGAGGGAGAACCCCATGAGAAGAAAACAGAGTGTGGGTAAGAGTGGCCGAACGCTATCTATTTTGGATTTCATATTTAAATGCATGAAATTTTTACAGCTATTTTTGATACACATCCTTGGAACATACATTTGACTGAAAAGAAAAAGATCTTTAAATATCTAAAGTCATCTAACATAATATCTGTGCTTCTTTTAAATGCAATCATGATGTTTTCAGGACAACCACGTTCTCCAAGGTACACTGCATAAAAGAATATGCGAAGCAAGTGTGAAAAAGTTTGATAATTGATAAATCTGGATGGTGACTAAATGGGATTTATTTTTCTATTTGTATATATGTTTTAAACTTTGCATAAAGCACCATATTATTAATTAACCTTGGAAAAGATAAAAACTCTTCAATGTACAAATACAGTAGTAGAAATGGAGAATTATCAAAGAACACTTCTTATGCCTGCTCAGCTATCCATGGACTGAGAGGTAATGTCAAACTTTTCAAACCAGTTTTCAAATGTAAAAGTCAGTGCCAGAAAGCCCCCTCTCCAGCACTCTGCAATCATAAAAGTGATTTAATTTGGAAAGCACTGCAATGATCCTGAAGAAGAATGGATAGTAAAACCATTCTTTTGTTTTGGGACCTGAGAAAGTTCTTCCTCTTTCACTTAATGCACCATTAAATGGGACGTTCTACATTGCACTTTTATAGGCAAATTATCCTAAATTATTACTGGTAAACAAATATTACACATTAGTCCATAATATTAAGCTCATAAACATTCTGAAATCTCACTTCATTTTGAATTTCAATTAGAAAGAGGAACATTGGACTGGGATTGAGATTTAGTGAAAGCTCTTTTGTGAAATTTGTGACCCTGGAACACAGTACAAAGCAATTAAACTCTATCTTGTTTTCCTCCTGGACAAAAAGAATCCCTCAGCTTTATACGAGAGAAAAAAAGGAAGATGCCAGAGGTTATAAAACTCTACAATAAGTGCAAGAAAATTTGGACATTTATGTAATCTGCACTGTCAATCAAGTCTTAAGGAAATACTCATCTTTTTGGGGTAGGGAGGACGGATTTCTAGAAAGAGAGGTTGATACGTGTATGGGGGAATATTTAAACACTTCAAGATAGCTATAAGCACACTTGACCAATATTTTGCCCAAAATAAAATATAGTCCATTTTCTCTTTTGCATTTTGAATCCTTTATAAAATATCCTTTCTAAATGATTTGTATATGATCCAGTATGTCAAGCTCTATTGGTTCTTCTACATGCCCCATTCAACTTGAGCACCAAACTTAAGGGATAAGAAGTATAATGCCAATACAGCAGAAAAGAGCGACAGCCTTGGAGTCAGGAGATTTGCCTCAGTGTTTTGTTTCTGTACCTTAATGGCTTTGATGCCTTTGTAAAATAGTTGATTGGAAGCTCTGTGCCAGTGGACGGGACTTGTTCCTCACGGGTTTCACTGTAGTATCACTGGGTTAGGTCATTTTGGTAGGAAATCATGTTTTTAGTAACCTGGTATATTTTCTTTTGGGCAGGTTAGATCCCTAGTGGAAGACCCTTCCCATGTCTTGTCTGGAGACTATAAACAATGATACAGGCATTCAGACCTGAGTGGGAGCAAAAGGGTCTGGGAGTATCTAAACAATAGCAGTACACACACATATGTGTGTTATTTGTATGCTACTTTGACTAGATAAAGAATTATTTGCTCAAAATAATTGTACTTCAAAATATTTGATGATATTTCTCTTTTTTCCCCACTATATAGACTGGATGCATGTCCAGTGTCAGTGTGATTCTTAATCTATTGATCATAATCTCTTTTTTTTTCTTTTCCTAAAATTCTGGAAGCTTTCAATTTTTTCCTGATCTGAACTTTCACCTAAATACATAGAGGAGTGTGTATTTTATTCCTTAATCTTTCATTTTGATTATCTCTTAATTCTCCATGCTGTCTTTTCATGACTTTAATTATTTATTTGAATATTCCAACCTCCCCAGTATCTCTCTTTTCTATAAACTCTTACCACATGGACACAGGTACCCATAAATCTATCATCTGTGTTTTGTAACTTTCTTTTCACATCATTTACTTCTTTTATCTTTGGCCCATTTGATCATTTTTTGACTTGATAATCCAAATTCATAATCCATTTCTTATGACAGTTATATTCACAATATTCTCTTTTTTGCCTTCTACTGAACTCATTTGTATTTAAGAATCATATTTTTATTTTTAAGATTTTATTGGGTTATTATTATTTGTGGATGATTTATTCTCTTTTAATCATTCCAAGGATATAACTATATTTTAAAACTTATTTTTGCTATACTAGTTCTGCTCATTGAAAACTAATGTACTTTTTTTTTTATTGTGGTATCTATTTTGCATGGACTTGATATCTTTAACTGCTTAGTGACTCTTGGAATTAAACTTATCTTTTAGTCTGAGATTTCTTCATTGCACTTATATGGATGCTATTATTGTTTCCTGTACCTACCTATTCTTCATACACAAAACTTTCCAAGACTCCTAATAAAATTGATCAGTTTATAAATGCTCAAAACTCTGAGCAAAGAAAAGTCTCTTCTATTAGGTGTCTCATATCCTTCTCCCCACATTTCCAGACTGTAATTAATTCATTGTCTACTGTTTTGCTATACAGCAAACTACACAGTGCAAAAGTGAATCACTTTTATAGGCAACTCTGTGTTATAAAGGCAATTCTGTTGTATAGTGCAAGAAGTGAATCATTTTTTAGTTTCTGCTGCCATATAGACAGGCTTTGCCAGCTAAGTCTTTTTAAAATGATTCTCATTTACTAATAATGGGGTGGGGGGGAACGACAGCTTCCAAAAGGCTGCAAAAAGACAGCCTCCAGTATCCATTCCCAGGAGTAACAGTTGCCACACTCAAGGCTTCAGATTCTGGCTAATGTGAAATAGTGGGGTCAAGATTTATCCTCTTGCGTGAAAAATCCAAAAAAATGGGAAAATATATGACACAATAATTTTCAAGACACTGGACATCAGGCAAAGTAAGATGGTAACCCCTGAGAAATGAAGAACAATTGAGATGGGCCCTACAATTGCCTAACTTATTGCTTTGAAAGAATTTCTCAGCCATGATGCAGAGGGGGATCCAAGGCTGAGCACAGTGGCTTTCTGGAGCTGGGAGTCTGAGGTTAACAAAGCTGTTATAGTTTGCAGAATGGAGCATAGAGAGATCTGGAGAGAGAATGAAAAGATAAGCCACAGACTGGAAGAAAATATTAAAAATTATACATCCCCATGAAGGATTTGTATCCAGAATATACAAATAATTCTCAAAATTCAATAATGAGAAAACAAACAAACAAACAGAAAAGGTAAGACTAAACACCAGTAAAAATAGGCCAGAAGTTTGAACAGAAACTTTGCCACCAAAGATACACAGATCACAAATATCACAGAGCTTTGGAAGGTATGTACCAGGGTCAGGTTCTTTATCCCCAAAACAAACAAGGTGTGTTCTCTCTCACATCAAAATTTAACATTAATCATCAGAGAAATGGGAATTAAAACCACAATAAGAAACCAACACCCCAAGTAGAATGGTTAAAATTACAGACTTATCATACCAGGTGTTAGTGAGGATGCAGGGAACTACAGCCTTTATGCAACCACTTTGGAAAACAATTTGAGAGTTTCTTAAAAAATAAAACCTACAACTCTATGATTTATACTCTCCTGGGCATTTACCCAAGAGAAATGAAAGCATATATCCACACAAAGACTTGTACACAAATGTTCACAGCAACCTTATTTGTAGCAAATAAGAACTGGAAACAAACCAAATAACCAAATATCTATCAAGCACTGAATGGATAAACAAATTACAATATGACATGCAATGGAATAGTATTCATCAATTTAAAAATGAACTACTGATATATGCAAAAAGTTGTATGAATCTCAGAATAATTATGTTGAATTTAAAAAAAAGACCAAAGAGTGAACATATATGATTCCATTTATAGAAAATTCTAGAAATTGCAAACTAACTGTAGTGACAGAAAACAGATTAATGATTGCCTGGAACTGCAGTGGAGGTGGCAGCTAGAGTCAGGAGAAAGAGGTTACAAATGGTCATGAGGGTAATTTTTGGGGGCTGATGGTTTTACAGGTGTATGGATATTTCAAAACTTATAATACTGTGTTTTATTTTATTTTATTTTATTTATTATGTTAGTCACCATACAGTACATCATTAGCTTTTTATGTAGTGTTCCATGATTCATTGTTTGCGTATAACACCCAGTGCGCCATGCAATAAGTGCCCTCCTTAATACCCATCACTGGGCTAACCCATCCCCCCTGCCACCTTCCTCCCCTTATTTTAAATATATATAGTTTACTGTATGTCAATTAAACCTTAACAGAGTTGTTATTTTTAAAAGGGGCAGAAATCAGAGAGGGTGACAAACCATGATAGACTCTGGACTCTGGGAAACAAACAGGGTTACAGAAAGGAGTGGTGTGGGGGGACGGGGTAACTGGGTGATGGGTATTAAGGAGAGCATGTGTTGTGATGAGCACTGGGTGTTATATGCAAACAATGAATCATTGAACATTACATCAAAAACTAATGATGTACTATATGGTGGCTAATTGAACATAATAAAAAAAGTCCTAAAAATATGAAAATAAATAAATAAAAAACAAAAGCAGATGCTGGGGAATGAAAAAATAAATAAAAATAAAATGGGCAGGGGCACCTGGGTGGCTCAGATGGTTAAGCATCTGCCTTCAGCTCAGGTCATGATCCCAGGGTCCTGGGATCGAGCCCCACATTGGGCTCCTGGCTCAGCGAGGAGCCTGCTTCTTCCTCTCCCTCTGCCTCTCTCCCTGCTCATGCTTTCTCTCTCTCTCTCTCTCTCTTTCTCTCTCTGTATCTCTGTGTCTCAAATGAATAAATAAAAAAAAAGATTTAAAATAAAATGGGCAGAAGCAGATGCTCATGCCAAATGTCCACACCCAATAGATTTTGGCATTTCCTGGGGGAAGGATGAGTCTCTCTCTGCCCTTTCCAACTCTGACAACGTCCCTCCTTTCCACCTTGGGTCCCTGTTTTTCAATTCTTCAGAACACACTTCCTGCTACTGTCGTAGCTGACCAACAAACACTTCCAAAGCACACACGCCAGGTGTAACTTCTTCTTCCACATCTTTTGGCAGCAGAGCTTTGGAAGGTATGTACCAGGGTCAGGTTCTTTATCCCCAAAACAAACAAGGTGTGTTCTCTCTCACCTCCCACCTCTCAATCCTGGAACCCTGCTCACCTCTGCATTTTTGCTGCAGCTAGAACTTGAACTGGAGGAATGGATGGGGGTGGTGCACAACTGTTTGAAAGCAGTCAGTGGGGAATGACTTGACTATTCTGGTCTTTGAATAGCTAAAAGAAATTGTCATTTGGACATTTAGACCTTGAGGAAAAAGACTTAGAGATCACTGTTCACACAGGCAGCCATTTAACTCTCTTTTTTTTAATTTAATTTTATTTTATTATGTTATGTTAGTCACCATACAGTACATCATTAGTTTTGATGTAGTGATCCATGATTCATTGCTTTCATATAATACCCAGTGTTCCATGCCGTACTTGCCCTCCTTAATACCCATCACCAGGCTAACTCATCCCCCCACCCCCCTTCCTTCTAAAACCCTCAGTTTGTTTCTCAGAGTCCATAGGCTCTCATGGTTTGTCTCCCCCTCTGATTTCCCCCCTTTCATTTTTCCCTTCCTTCTCCTAATGTCCTCCATGCTATTCCTATGTTCCACAAATAAGTGAAACCATATGATAATTGACTTTCTCTGCTTGACTTATTTCATTTAGCATAATCTCCTCCAGTCCCATCCATGTTGACATAAAACTTGGGTATTCATCCTTTCTGGTGGCTGAGTAATATTCCATTGTGTGTATGGACCACATCTTCTTTATCCATTCATCTGTTGAAGGGCATCTCAGCTCTTTCTATAGTTTGGTTATTGTGGACATTGCTGCTATGAACATTGGGGTGCATATGGCCCTTCTTTTCACTACATCTGTGTCTTTGGGGTAAATATCCAGTAATGCAATTGCTGGGTCATAGGGTAGCTCTATTTTTAATTTTTTGAGGCACCTCCACACTGTTTTCCAAAGTGGCTGTACCAACTTGCATTCCCACCAACAGTGTAAGAGGGTTCCCCTTTCTCCACAACCTCTCCAACATTTGTTGTTTCTTGCCTTGTCAATTTTGCCATTCTAACTGGTGTAAGGTGGTAT
>NW_027681842.1:0-373 GCF_054177405.1 Leptonychotes weddellii
AGAAGAAATTTAAAAAATTTTAAAAAGTATTGAAAGAAAGAGAGAAAGAAGAAAGAAAGAAAGAAAGAAAGAGAGAAAGAAAGAAAGAAAGAAAGAAAGAAAGAAAGAAAGAAAGAAAGAAAGAAAGAAAAAGAAAGAAAGAAGAGAGACAGAAGAGAAAGAAAAAGAAAGAGAGAAAGAGAGAGAAGGAAGGAAGGAAGGAAAGAAAAGAAAAAAAAGAAAGAAAGAAAGAAAAAAAGAAAGAAGAGAGACAGAAGAGAGAAAGAGAAAGGAAGGAAGGAAGGGAGGAGGGAAGGGAGGAAGGAAGGAAGGAAGAAAGGAAGGAAGGAAGGAAGGGAGGAAGGAAGGGAGGAAGGAAGGGAGGAAGGAAGGG
>NW_027681843.1:0-373 GCF_054177405.1 Leptonychotes weddellii
TGGGCTTGTGTACTGGCATCGCCCTGGAGCATGTTGGCAGAGGAGTGGGTGGCAGAAGTCAGGGCCTCCCTGAGATGTATATAGGCACTGGAACGATAGAGGAGGGCCCTGAGACTCGCAGCTAGCCCGGAGGAATGCGGGAGCCCCACTGTTGTTCTAGACGCTGGGTTCCCACCGCCTCTGCCACACACCCCGACTTTGCACCCAGGCACCAGGATCCCACTTGGAACACTCTCTCTGACGAACAGCTTCTCTTGGAATTGACCCACTTGTTCATTTGTTAACAGAAACAAGAGCTCTTCTGTACGAGGTAATTATGAAGTGATGATATTGGGATATTGGGAATATCTTAGACATGGCGGTTCTAAAGAGC
>NW_027681844.1:0-373 GCF_054177405.1 Leptonychotes weddellii
CGGTGGACAGTGGGGCAGAGCCCAGCCACCAGAGCCCCAGAGCCAAGAGGGGCGACATTCTCTCTGTCCTCATCTCTGGAGAACAAAGCTCCTTTAAGTGTTGGGAGCCAGATGGTGCCCCGACTGCCTCCCACTGCCACCCCCATGTGGCCTGTGTTCTAGTCCCTGCTTCTGTTAGCTTCCTGACTTTCTTGGGTAGACGCGCTCATGGGCACCCAACATGCATGATTACATTACACTTGAGATAAATACTGCAGCTGTTGCCATTTTCCCCAGGGGAGAAACTGGGCACAGAGCGGTGAGGGGCTCGCCCACAGTCAGCACAGCAGGTGAGTGCGGGAGCAGGGGGAGGAGACCCGTTAGCCTGGCTCCC
>NW_027681845.1:0-373 GCF_054177405.1 Leptonychotes weddellii
ACCAGCAAAAACCTGGATGGCACATGTGGAGATGAATTCTAAGAATGATGGCCTACATAGGAAAGAAAATAACTAGATTAGGCCATATTTATCAATGTGGGTATAATTATGAATGTTTCGGATTTATTAGACTAGTTTCAGACTGTGACCGTTGATTCTCTTGCTTGATTTATTGACCAAAACTAGAATACTCAACAGTGCCCTATATTAAATAATGTCTAAAGTCCTAAGTTTTTTTGATATAGTCCAAAACACTAAATAAAACACTCAAAGTGTAGTAAAGTTAGAATAGACTTAAAGTACATAATCAGGCTCTGTAATGATGTCCCCTTAAGACCAGAGTGTGAAATCTTTATAAAGGCACTGAGCTGAT
>NW_027681846.1:0-373 GCF_054177405.1 Leptonychotes weddellii
GCCCATGGCCCATGCTATTTTATAAATCTAAAAATTTTTTCATTAGAGTTTTTATAGCACCTAATGAATTTTATATATATTATTATAGCAATGACTTAAATTATTGCTGTTTATACTTTGCATCATCTTTGTAACTTTATGCAGATCAAGCCTTACTAAAATTTGACTTGAATTCCCTAATACCAAAGCATACAAGCCAATAGTTGATATAAAATCATAATACTTAACCATATTAAGAATTACACAGTATTAAAAATTACAAAGCCCATTTTCGGCTAAATAATTAGGTTATAAACTTAAAGCAAATTTAATGAGACTCAATCAAATATTTTAAAGAGTTAAGGATCCTATTATGCAAAAATCAGGACTAATG
>NW_027681847.1:0-373 GCF_054177405.1 Leptonychotes weddellii
ACAGTACAAGAGGGTTCCTTTTTCTCCACATCCTCACCAACACCTGTTGTTTCTTGTGTTGTTGATTTCAACAATGCTATGTGTTTTTGCTGACCTTTTTTTTATTATGTTAATCATCATACATTACATCATTAGTTTTTGATGTAGTGTTCCATGACTCATTGTTTGCGTATAACACCCAGTGCTCCATGCAGTATGTACCCTCTTTAATACCCATCACCAGGCTAACCCATCCCCCCTTCCTCCTCCCCTCTAGAACCCTCAGTTTGTTTCTCCGAGTCCATAGTCTCTCCTGGTTTGACTCTCCCTCTGATTTTCCCCCCTTCATTCTTCCCTTCCTGCTATCTTTTTTTTTTTTTTTAGCATATAATGT
>NW_027681848.1:0-373 GCF_054177405.1 Leptonychotes weddellii
GCGGAAGGCCTGCTTCTCCCTCTCCCACTCCCCCTGCTTGTGTTTCCTCTCTCGCTATATCTCGCTGTCAAATGAATAAAAAAAAAAAAATTAAAAAAAAAAGAAGAGGTGGTATATATATACAATGGAATATTATGCAGCCATCAAAAGGAATGAGATCTTGCCATTTGCAATGACGTGGATGGAACTGGAGGGTATTATGCTGAGCGAAATAAGTCAATCAGAGAAAGACATGTATCATATGACCTCACTGATATGAGAAATTCTTAATCTCAGGAAAGAAACTGAGGGTTGCTGGAGTGGGGGGTGGGGTGGGAGAGATGCGCTGACTGGGTGATAGACACTGGGGAGGGTATGTGCTCTGGTAAGCGCT
>NW_027681849.1:0-373 GCF_054177405.1 Leptonychotes weddellii
TATATACAATGAAATATTCCTCAGCCATCAGAAAGGATGAATACTCAACTTTTACATCAACATGGATGGGACTGGAGGAGATTATGTTAAGTGAAATAAGTCAAGCAGAGAAAGTCAATTATCATATGGTTTCACTTATTTGTGGAACTTAAGGACTATCATGGAGGACATTAGGAGAAGGAAGGGAAAAATGAAGGGGGCGGGAATCGGAGGGAGAAATGAACCATGAGAGACTATAGACTCTGAGAAACAATCTGAGGGTTTTAGAGGGGAGGGGTTGGGGGGATGGGTTAGCCCAGTGATGGGTTTTAAGGAGGGCATGTACTGCATGGAGCACTGGGTGTTATACGAAAACAATGAATCGTGGATCACT
>NW_027681850.1:0-373 GCF_054177405.1 Leptonychotes weddellii
TGATAGACACCTTGCTCCCCTGGGTGCTTATTCAGGAGACCTGAGCTTGTTAGACTACTTCCTAAGTATCTGTCCTAGTCCCTACCCGACCAAAACCAATACTACGCTCACCCAAGCACCTCTCTTATGTCCTCCACAGTGGCCTGCATATTGCTCTCTCGTGTTTGATTATGGCCCTCCCAATCCACTGTCCAGGCTTCATCCGGAGGATATTCTAGGAAGTCAAAATGATTCTGTCACACCCACTACATCTGCTTAACTCTTCCCTGCCCACTCCCTGCCTTGTATTCAAGGCAAAGCCCTGGTTCTTCGATCTGCCTTATGTGACCTGGTCACCTCATCCCCCACAGCCTCCCTGGTTCCCTGGGTCACC
>NW_027681851.1:0-373 GCF_054177405.1 Leptonychotes weddellii
ACTCCAGCAACCCTCAGTTTGTTTCCTGCGATTAAGAATTCCTCATATCAGTGAGATCATATGATACATGTCTTTCTCTGTTTGACTTATTTCGCTCAACATAATACCCTCCAGTTCCATCCACGTCGTTGCAAATGGCAAGATCTCATTCCTTTTGATGGCTGCATAATATTCCATCTTCTTTATCCATTCATCTGTCGATGGACATCTTGGCTCTTTCCACAGTTTGGCTATTGTGGACATTGCTGCTATAAACATCAGGGTGCACGTACCCTTTCGGATCCCTACTTTTGTATCTTTGGGGTAAATACCCAGTAGTGCAATTGCTGGATCATATGGTAGCTCTATTTTCAACTTTTTGAGGAACCTCCAT
>NW_027681852.1:0-7402 GCF_054177405.1 Leptonychotes weddellii
GCTCAGTCGTTAAGCGTCTGCCTTTGGCTCGGGTCATGATCCCAGTGTCCTGGGATCGAGTCCCACATCGGGCTCCCTGCTCCACGGGAAGCCTGCTTCTCCCTCTCCCACTCCCCCTGCTTGTGTTCCTGCTCTTGCTCTCTCTCTGTCAAATAAATAAATAAAATCTTTAAAAAAAAAAAAAGAATTCCTCATATTAGTGAGATCAAATGATACATGTCTTTCTCTGATTGACTTATTTCACTCAGCGTAATAACCTCCAATATTGAAAGGGGTCCTCTAAGCAAAGAGAGAGCCTATAAGTAACATAGACCAGAAAGGAACACAGACAATATACAGTAACAGTCACCTTACAGGCGATACAATGGCACTAAATTCATGTCTTTCAATAGTTACCCTGAACGTAAATGGGCTAAATGCCCCAATCATCAAATAAATTTTAAAAAATAATAATAAAATAAAATATACCTAAGTTAAAATATACCAGGTATAATTTTCTTGTATAAAAATACAAGGTTTTTAACTTTTAATCTTACTGAAATTGCTCAATAAATTTATTTTAGAACCTCTTTTGGGATAACAAGAAAGAAATAGGACTTTTTAAAAATTTAAACTTGAAACTTCTTGACAAGTACTTCTGCGTTGAAATATCTTTTGGATCAACCTAGAAATGGAGGGGCATAGGTCGGTAGCAGGAAATCGTGGTCAAGAACTTTATGAAAATTATCCTATTAGTATAGTCCTGGAAATATGACAGCAGTGAATCAGAAACATTATTCGTACCTACTTAATAAAGGAGAAGAAAAGGAAAGTGATAAATGTGTCTCTAAAGTAAGATGATCTTGCCAAAATCTCTCATGCTTGCCTTTATAGTGCCACCAATAAAGGTGATTGTGTCTCACTGAATATCTTACAGAAGTCTCAGAGTAATCCATCTAAATGGGGGCTGTGCCTCAGAGCACCAGGAAATAAATGGCATCATTAAATTCCTCTGAAGTAATGTCTCCTTTCTCAGTTATGTACCAACTCCTATGACAGTTGTCCCTCAGACAGGCAACTTCGCATTGTTCTCTCCCTAGAATGAGTGACTTTAGATTCTTGGATGTAGGGCATATTTAGAAAAAAAAAAATGCATTTGCCTGTGGAATTATAAAAGCATTTTTAGACCAAAAAATGCACAGATAATTAGCTCAATATAACGTGTTTTTCAGAGAAGAGAGAGTATTCTGGCCTGTGATTCTCTACCAGCCATTTACAAATTATCCTCTTGAGTGATATTAGTGACAGGCTTCATTAGCAACCTCAGTGAACTCTCCATTTCTTAAAAGGTGACTGTCTCAGATTTGGAGTGGCCAGGTTCTACGTATCTTTATTCCCTCCTCTCCAACTGGCAACCGGCCAACCATGTGTTTTCTCATTATCAATAACTATGCTAAAAGCTAAGAGAAAAGTAGAATTATAATTGGCCTTGCCATGTACCCATTAAGAAATAAAGAGATGAGGAGAGAATTCACCTGCAGGTGAGATATAAGAAAGACGTTTCTGTCCCCAAGAATATGATAGGAACTGTGGAATTGTTCTTATGGCACTACTTTATAAAGAAACTTGTCTACATAACTTTTATATAATATCCAGAAAAAGAAGAAAGGCTGGCGTTTGCTGTCAAAATGACATATATAGTAACTTTTTCCTTTACTATGTAAACATGGAAAAATCCTTTAAACTCTTAGAACCTTGGCTTCCCGTATATAAAATATCAATGACACTATTTTCCTCATAGATTTTTGCAAAGTGCATATGAAATGACATGCCTCAAGCAAGTGTTAGATGCATGGTAGTTACTTATTCATATACACCAATAGATAAATTATGTAAAATATATTTGAGCATCTGTGTGTGTGTGTGTTTGTGTGTATACACACATAGAGCATACAGATGGATGGCTAGCTAGAGAGAGATAAAAGAGATAGAGATAATTATTTAATCAGGGAATTCAATATACCCAGTTCCTGACTTATCTCAGAGTACTTCTCAAAGGCACAGAGCAACCCTCTACTTTTGCAGTACAGATCAGCCTGCAGGTTTTGAATGCCCATTTTGTGAAGTGCCCTGCATGAAGTGCTTTCAATTATAGGTGGCTGTAAAAATTCATTTCAGAAAGCCAGGAACAACTTCTATATATGTGCTTTTACTAAAGCTTGTTTAAATCATTGACCCTTCCTCCTTGGTTCATAACACCTTGTCAAGATGCAACCGACTGTTGCTAATATAAAAGAAAACAAAATAAGATTCTATTCTGGGAACAGTTCTGCCTGGCCGAAGTGCTAAGGACTAACAATCTTACAGAGGAATGTTAAAAAGTTACAAACCAGAACGTGCTTGTTCTATGGATATCATTATGCTTGATCAGGTGGAGGAAAAAGACAAGATAGGGGCAACAACTGTTCACTGACAGCCATTATGTTCATCAAATAAATGAGCGACATAAACACTTTGCATCTCAGTTTTACATTGTGTCTTTCTTTTTTTTTTTTTTTAAAGATTTCATTTATTTGACAGAAAGAGAGATAGTGAGAGCAGGAACATAAGCAGGGGGGAGTGGGAGAGGGAGAAACAGGCTTCCGGCCGAGCAGGGAGCCCGATGCAGGACTCGATCCCAGGACCCTGGGATCATGACCTGAGCTGAAGGCAGACGCTTAATGACTAAGCCACCCAGGCGCCCCACATTATTCTTTCTATATGAGCATGGGTTACAATTCAGATTCTATCTCAATTTCTGACTTTTCCACTTAAAAAGTTGATAATTGCTACTTTTTCTTTCTATTTTTCACACTCATGTTGCCATAAACTTCTAATTCCCTGAGGGATAGTTGCCAATGAATAATTCATTTAACCAAGGCTTCCACTGTGTAAATTTTTTATTACATCTTTTGGCAGTGGATACACTTTACAAGTCTTCCCACCAGAGCTCTGGAGGGTCTCAGAAAGTCTCTGTAGATTAAACAAAAAAATGAAAGGATCAAAAAGAAAAAGACAAAGTACTCTGGCCATACCGCTAGGGCAATAACAAAGCAGATCTCAAATTTCACCTAAGAATTAGGGGAAAAGAGAGACGGGATGGCAAGGTAATAGTTTTAATATCAGAGTTGGCTTAATTCTGCAGGTTCTAGGGTTAAAGAACTTCATGAAGTGGCAGGAGTCATAATAGTGAAGTTTTAAAATCACCTTTAAAAATAAAATGGATAGACAAAACAATTAGACTATACTTTCAAGTACAGTTAATACAATAAAAGTATCATTCAAATGTAAGACTCATTTAGATAACTATTAACTGGTGATTTAAGCATATACACAAGAAAACCCGTTCTTCACGATGTTCTATAAATGGAGGCAGGAATTCTTTGCTCACTCCCATCACTGACATACCTTCTTACGCTACCTTTCCGAGAGGCAGGTGCATGACACATCTTAGCATAGTAGACTCTGAGTTGTCTACAGGACAGCTACAGTTTAACTCTGTAATCCCCAAATTTATTTGGCTATAAATCCACACTTCTATAGTCAGTCTACAACAAAGAAGACAAGACTGTACAATGGAGAAAATACAGTTTCTTCAAGAAATGCTGCTGGGAAACTGGAGAGTCACAAGCAGAAGAATGCAACTGGACCACTTTCTTATGCCATACACAAAAATAAAGCCCAAATGGATAAAAGAGCTAAATGTGAGACCTGAAACCATGAAACTTCTGAAGAAAACACAGACAGGAATCTTTTGAACCTCACCCTAAGCAACCTTTTTCTAGATATGTCTCTTCAGGCAAGGGAAACAAAAGTAAAAATAAGCTATTAGAACTACACCAAAATAAAAAGCTTTTGCACAGTGAAGGAAATCATCAACAAAACGACAAGGCAACCTACTGAATGGGAGAAGATAATTGCAAATGATGAATTAGATAATGAGTTAATATCAAAAAATATAAATAACTTCTACAACTCACTACCAAAAAAAAAAAAAAAGCATATAATCTGACTAAAGAATGGGGAGAGAACCTAAATATATATTTTTCCAAAGAAGACATAAAGATGGCCAACAGACACATAAAAAGATGCCTGATATCTCTAATCATCAGGGAAATGCAAATCAATGAGGGGTGCCTGGGTGGCATCAGTTAAGCGTCTGACTCTTGATTTCAGCTCAAGTCATGATCTCAGGGTGGTCAGACAGAGCCCCACATAGGGCTTTGTGCTGGGTGTGGAGCTTGTTTAAGAGTCTTTCTCCCTCTCCCTCTGCTCCTCCCGATGCCCCACTGACAGGTACTCTCTCTCTCTAAAAATAAATAAATAAAAACCACAATAGGATATTATCTTACACCTGTCAGAATGCCTAGAATCAAAAAGACAAGAAATAACAAGTGTTGGTGAGGATGTCGAGAAAAAGGAACCTTCACTCACTGTCTGTGGGAATGGAAATTGGTAGAGCCACTATGGAAAACAGTATGGAGGTTCCCCAAAAAGTAAAAATAGAAATACCATACAATCTAGTAATTTTACTACTGGCTATTTGCTCAAAGAAAACAAAAACACTAATTTGAAAAGATACATGCACTCCTCTGTTTATTGCAGCATTATTTATAATAGCTAACATATGAAAGCAGCCTATGCCCATCCATAGATGAATGAATAAAGAAGACGTGGTATATAGATACAATGGAATACTACTTAGCCATAAAAAAGAAGATCTTGCCATTTGCAACAACAAGGTGGACCTAGAAGGTATTATGCTAAGGGAAATGACTCAGAGAAAGACAAATACCATATGCTTTCACTTAAATGTGGAATCTGAAACAAAAGAAAACAATGAACAGACTTAAGAAAAAAGCAGAAACAGACCCATAAAGACAGAGAACAAACTGATGGTTGCCAGAGGGGAGGGAGGTAGAGGAATGGGCAAAATAAAGGGGAGTGAAAGATACAGGTTTCGAGTTATAAAATGTATAAGTCACATGGATAAAAGGTACAGCATTGGGAATATGGTCAATGATACTCTAATAGTGTTGTATGATGACAGATGGTAGCTGTACTATGGTGAGCACAGCCTAAGGTAGAAGGTTGTTGAATCACTATGTTATACACCTGAAGGTAATGGAACATTATGTGTTAACTGTACTTCAAGAAAAATATTAAATTTAATTTTTAAAAAAACATACCACTTGTGTTCTACTCAAAACAGTTTAAGGAAACTACCTAAATGGGCCTCATGCTCCAAATTCAATCTTTAGAAAAAAATGTTCATTATTGAGCTTTAGATAGAATATCAAGAAGTTTAATGATTTTTAAGAACATCGTTTCAAAGCTCTAATAATATGTTCTGAAATAGAACATTTTAGGTGAGAAGGTAGTCATAAATGCTACTATTTGTGAGAACTCTTTAAAAACAAATAGTCTAAAGTAACGGTGAAAAATAAAAAAGTCTAACCTTGGTCAGATAGGAAAGTACTAAGTATGTAGTTCACTCTAGAACATTCAAACAATTTACATTGAAGGGGGAAAGATAAACATTTCCAAAGAATTGAGAAAAGTAAACAAATTCAGTTATGTGTCTCCCTGTCACTTCCCTGTATTTCCATATCTATCTATCATCTATTCTATTATCTATCTACCTATCCATCTCTCCCTCCATCCCTCCATCCATCATCCATCCACCTGTCCATCCACTTTAAAAATGCTTCATATAGGGCGCCTGGGTGGCTCAGTTGGTTAAGCGACTGCCTTCAGCTCAGGTCATGATCCTGGAGTCCCAGGATCGAGTCCCGCATCGGGCTCCCTGCTCGGCAGGGAGTCTGCTTCTCCCTCTGACCCTCCCCACTCTCCTGCTCTCTCTCTCTCATTCTCTCTCTCAAATAAATAAATAAAATCTTTAAAAAAAAATGCTTCATATATTAAAGAAATAGTTTTAATAAATTTCGTTGGTTCATTTTTACCAAATAAGCATAAGCAATAATAGTAACTTAATGCAGATCAAGCCTATTCTTTCAGATACTTCAGTGAAAATCTGACAGGTGTTTCTTCCCCTGGCACCTGGATGTATGTCTGAGTTAAGGAATATTTGGATCATGAAGCATTTCACATTTATAATAGCCCTGATTCTAATCTCTTTTCCTTTCGGTGGCTCAAGGTAAAGACTAATTCAAATCAGTATAAAATTAACATACTTATTTTTTAATGAATTCATATATTCTAAGTCAAAAGGTAGACTTTTTCTGTTCATTTGTAATATTTCTATAAACCATACAATAGGATTTTTTTTTCTAAGAAAAAACTGGAAAGTCTTATTTTAGGCACTCAGAGCATAAGTCAATATTTCTGTCAGTCTAACATTATCTATTATTATGCCAGTCCAAATGATCATTTCTTCATTGAACAGCCCATTATCCAATTCCTATACTATGTTCTAGGTGCTGAGTTTATCTCTTTCAGATTTAAATATGTTACATGAGGGATGATTTATAACAATACCAACCGTCTGTAAAACAGTAACATCAATTTACCCAAGAAACTCTTTTGTTCAATTTTATTATGTATTTATAAAATATTTCATCTTAAAAGACCATTTCTAGAGCATGTGAATATAACTAATTGGTTGAACATATAGGCTTACATTGCTTGCATCTTATACTAAAAATCTAAAAGGCTTATCAAGATAACATTTTGCACATACATTTGATTAAATGAAAATATTATTCTCAGCACAAATGGAACCCGTGGGAATCTTTAAAAATACTGGCAACTTTACCTTTCTCAATTAAGATACCTACCGCTAATTTTCATGTTTACATTTTTGTTACTATTTGTCAAATTTTATTTTATTTTATTTTAAAGATTTATTTATTTTAGAGGGAAAGTGTTGAGGGGAGGGGCAGAGGGAGGAGGAGAGAGAGTCTTAAGCAGACTCCCTGCTGAGCACAGAGCTAGATGCAGGGCTCAGTCTCAGGATTCTGAGATCATGACTTGAGCTGAAATGAAGAGTAGGAAGCTTAACCAACTGTGCCACCCAGGAGCCCCTGTTCGTCAAATTTTAATAAAAATTCCTACATTATGAATTCTTTTACTGGTGCCATCACATTACTGTCCACAGTTTTGACCATTCGTCTTCATATTTTCCTACTCAAGTGTTTTTCACCTATGGTTTGCTTAAAACCTGTTTTTGTTTTCCAACTTGTATTTTAGCTTTCAAGTAGATTTTGAAGTTTCTAGCTCCACTGAAAAAGATACTTTCAAAAGTCATCACAGCTGTTCAGTGGTACCCAGTATCATTACTGCTTATTCTTTCTGTGAGAATTTGGAGCTTGTCACTACATTTATGAAAGCAGTAAGAAAAAGTGGCAAGAACAAGAGAGTTTTC
>NW_027681853.1:0-373 GCF_054177405.1 Leptonychotes weddellii
TCAGACATAAACAAATGCAAATAAAAACAGAACAAAGGAAAACCCAGAAACTATTTTGGTGAGGAGTTCTGAGGGAAGTAGCCAATCTTCTGTAGCATGCATGGCTTTACTCAAGAGACTCCAAGGGCTCAGATTACCCTCCCCAGGAGAATGTATCAAGATTGGGCTATTTCCGAACTCTGTTCCCTCCACTCTTCCTTCTCCAGGCACTAGCCCCCTTGGAGAATTAGGCCACTGCGGTCACTGTTAATGATGGACATATGTCTATCAAACATTTTGAGAAGAAAGACTGATAATTTAAAACATTGATTTAAATGTTACTTCTGTATTCGTATAGTCCACTACTTATTCCCCATCATAAACATTCATCACA
>NW_027681854.1:0-373 GCF_054177405.1 Leptonychotes weddellii
TTCTCATTCACCAGGAGCTACAGACTGTTGCCTTACCTGCACTTTTAAGGGCACAACCTGATGGACACCAGTGCTGTTGGAAAGGAGGAGGCTTTTTTTTTTTTTTAAAGATTTTATTTATTTATTTGAGAGAGAGAATGAGATAGAGAGAGCATGAGAGGGGGGAGGGGCAGAGGGAGAAGCAGACTCCCCGCTGAGCGGGGAGCCCGATGCGGGACTCGATCCCGGGACTCCGGGATCATGACCTGAGCCGAAGGCAGTCGCTTAACCAACTGAGCCACCCAGGCGCCCAAGGAGGAGGCTTTTTAAGAGAAGGAAATGGAGATCTGTTAATACTGAGCTTTTTCTGGACTAGCCAGATCTACTGGGAAAA
>NW_027681855.1:0-373 GCF_054177405.1 Leptonychotes weddellii
AAACAATGAATCATGGAACACTTCATCTAAAACTAATGATGTAATGTATGGGGATTAACATAAGAATAAAAAAAATTAAAAAAAAAAAGTTCTCTTTTAAAGAGGATTCATTCTAGGGGCATCTGGGTGGCTTAGTCGGTTAAGCATATGCCTTTGGCTCAGGGCATGATCCTAGGGTACTGGGATCGAATTCCGCATCGGGCTCCCTGCTCAGCGGGGAGCCTGCTTCTCCCTCTGCCTCTCCTCCTGGCTTGTGCTCTCTCCCTCACCATTTCTCTCAAATGAAAAAAAGAAAAAAAAGAGGATTCATTCTAATTAGTACTTGCTCATTTACATTTCACGCTTACTTCCAAAAAGGAGCCCCTCTAATTAT
>NW_027681856.1:0-373 GCF_054177405.1 Leptonychotes weddellii
CAAGACGGTGCAGTAAGGCACAAGGACAACCGCACAAAGACAGGAGGGGCAGGGAGTGTCTTCACCTCCCTGGGCCCCAGTCTCCCTGCCAGCAAAGTAAGGATCAGATCATTTTTCTGATCTTCAGCACATTCAGTAGTCAGACTTTCTTTTTTTTCTTATTTTCATTTTAATTCTAATTTTTTAATTTTAATTTTTTAAAAAAGATTTTATTTATTTATTTGACAGAGAGAGCGCGCAAGCAGGGAGAGTGGCATGCAGAGGGAGAAGCAGGCTCCCTGCTGAGCAGAGGCCCGACACGGGACTCCATCCCAGGACCCTGGGATCATGACCTGATCCAAAGGCAGATACTAAACTGACTGAGCCATCCAGA
>NW_027681857.1:0-373 GCF_054177405.1 Leptonychotes weddellii
AAGAGAAAGAAAGAATGAAAGAAAGAAAGAAAGAAAGAATAAAGAAAGAAAGAAAAGAAAAGAAAGAAAGAAGAAAGAAAGAAGAAAGAAAAGAGAAAGAAAGAATGAAAGAAAGAAAGAAAGAAAGAAAGAAGAAAGAAAGAAAGAAAAGAAAAGAAAGAAGAAAGAAAAAAGAAAGAAAGAAGAAAGAAAAGAGAAAGAGAAAGAAAGAATGAAAGAAAGAAAGAAGAAAGAAAGAAAGAAAGAAAAAGAAAGAATCAAACAATAATATTATTTCCCTCAAGAAAACACCCTAGGACTTGCTATAATGTTCCACGTATTTTGTTTTCTAAATATTTTTCCTCTTGGATTACCTATTTTCTCATGAGGAGAT
>NW_027681858.1:0-373 GCF_054177405.1 Leptonychotes weddellii
GACCCCAAGATCATGACCTGAGCCCCAAGCAGATGCTTAACTGACTGAGCCACCCAGGCACCCCATGGAGTAGATCTACTTTCTGAGTTACTTTAGTAGAATAGTTTTGCATTTGTTTGTTTAAAATCTATAAAGAAAAAAAAACTGGGGAGAAACTCCTCTCTCACGAAGACATAAATGCAATGTCTCTTTTTAAAACTGTTTCCATTTAAACCTTGCTTCCGATTTCCATACACTCTATATTTAGGTGAAATATACATTGCGGTGGATTGATTGCATTGATGACCCTGATTCCTCTTACCTATTCCCCGCCCCCCCCCCCCCAAATACGCACGGCCCTTTCATTCTCCGCAGGCCCCCTGCCCCACCCTTG
>NW_027681859.1:0-373 GCF_054177405.1 Leptonychotes weddellii
ATCTCTATATTAAACTTAAAAATGGCTAATGGTCAAAAGGAGAAATACAAATAGCTCACAGTGGGGTGCCTGGGTGGCTCAGTCGGTTAAGCGACTGTCTTCGGCTCAGGTCATGATCCCAGGGTCCTGGGATCGAGCCCTGCATCGGGCTCCCTGCTATGCAGGAAACCTGCTTCTCCCTTTCCCACTCCCCCTGCTTGTGTTCCCTCTCTCGCTGTCACTCTCTCTGTGTCAAATAAATAAAATCTTAAACAAAACAAAACAAAAAACAAATAGCTCACAATGTGAAAATATGCCCAAAGTCACTAATTATTAGGGAAATGCAAATTTAAAAAAAAAGTGAAGAATCCTCCTCCCCACACCCCCACCCCCC
>NW_027681860.1:0-373 GCF_054177405.1 Leptonychotes weddellii
ACCACAGACCTGAGAGGTACTTTAATTTGAAACTGCTGTGAACTGGGGCGGGGAGGGGGGCAAAAGAACAGGGAGAGGAAGCCTTGGCTGAGGGCGGGCAGGAGGGAACCGGCTTGGCCGCAGCTCCCCGGCTCCGAAGGCACCAGCTGCCCCTCTGGGACAGAGATGCTGGGCTCAGCCGGCCCGACAGCGCAGGGTCCGGGAAGAGCCCGAGCCAGGGCCAGCCCCCGGCCCTGCCGCCAGCCACGGCCATGCAAAGGGCAGCGGGGTGTGTCACGCTCCCTTCAGAGGCTCTGGCCCTTGTCAGTCAGGGACTGCATGGCCGCTGAAACAGAGACAGGCGTCAGCACGCCCTCCAGACACGGGGAGAGAG
>NW_027681861.1:0-373 GCF_054177405.1 Leptonychotes weddellii
ATATATATATATATTCCTTCTATTTTCTGGGAGAGTTTGAGAAGGATTAATTTTTCCTTAAAAACTTAGAAAAATTGATCTGTGATGCCATCTGTTCTGGCCTTTTCCTGTTGGAAGGTTTTTGATTACTGATTCCATCTTATTTGTTATTGATTTGTTTGGGCTATTTTTTTTTTTTAAGATTTTATTTATTTATTTGATGGAGAGAGAGAGTACAAGCAGGGGGAACAGCAGGGAGAGGAAGAAGCAGGCTCCTGCTGAGCAGAGAGCCCAAAGACTCAGGCTCGATCCCAGGACCCCGGGATCATGACCTGAACTGAAGGCAGATGCTTAACCTACTGAACCACCCAGGCATCCCAAGGCTTTGTATTTC
>NW_027681862.1:0-373 GCF_054177405.1 Leptonychotes weddellii
CTCAGGGCCTGGGATCAGGACCGAGCCAAAGGCAGATCCTTTTTATTTTATTTTATTTTTTTTATTTTTTTATTCTTATGTTAATCTCCATACACCACATCACCAGTTCCAGATGAAGCGCTCCATGATTCATTGTCCACGCACAACACCCAGTGCTCCATGCAGAACGTGCCCTCCTCAATACCCACCACCAGGCCAACCCATCCTCCCACCCCCCTCCCCTCTAGAACCCCCAGCCTGTTTTTCAGAGTCCATCGTCTCTCATGGTTCGTCCACACCTCCGATTTCCCCCGCTTCATTCTTCCCCTCCCACTACCTTCTTCTTCTTCTTTTTTTTTTCTTAACATATATTGCATTATTTGTTTCAGAGGTA
>NW_027681863.1:0-7400 GCF_054177405.1 Leptonychotes weddellii
GCTGACAGGGAAGCACCGCCCCCCCTGGGCTGTTTGGGCTTGGGGCTGCCTGTTGTGTTCCCAGGGCCCCTAGAGCTCCTGCTGGGTCCCACCGTCAGGCACACTTCCCCCTAGGCCTCTGAGCCCCGATGGGGGAAACCCTGGCTTGGGCAGAGCCCAGACAACCCAGCGCATCCTTGCTGACCCCTGTGCCTGGCAGAAGGCAGGTTGCTGTTGCTTGTGCTTTTTATAGACAATTTTTTGATAGTGACCTCATTTTGTATTTGGCTTGTTTTGCCAGTTGAATTTTTTGTTCTGTGAGTTTTTTATCGATTTTCATGAATGTTAAAATTATAGTGTCATTTTGAAATTTTTGTTTTATTTTTTTTCATATCTTATGTGAGAATCTGGCTTTTTATTCCTCATCCGCAATCAAAATTTTATATCAGTAATCTGTTATTTTATTTTATTTATTTTTTTGGCCAATTTTCATCTTTTGTTTATTTGTGAGTTTGTAAAAAAATTTATTGGTTTTATTGGCAATTTTTTTGGTTTGTTTTATAAGTTGCCTTTGTAGAGTTAAAATATTTTGTTTCCAATCTGGTGGTCTGGAAAAGGACTTTAAGAAAATGGTTTTTTTTGTTTTTTCAGTTGTACTTTTTCCAGGAAACAACATAAATAATATTTGTAATATACAATCCAGCGAAATTATTTTTGGTCTCCAAAGTGCAGTGTATATGCAATGCATAGAGCTTAGCACTATTATGGTCTTATTGTAAAACATTGGCATAATTATCCGTGTGCCATTTTATCTTTCATTCAAAGCTTTTTTTTCCCCCAGAGAGATTCCTTGAGAAAATTTTCACTTTTTAGGAAAATTGAAAATAATATGACCTTGGAATGCTAGTCATCACTCTTCCATTCTTTAGTATTTGCTACCTTGGACCCAGCAACCTTTACCAATGCTGATCTTACCTGAGGTGCCTTCCTGGGTTCTCATCTGGTTTTTACCTCCCAGGTGCTGTTTTTTTTTTTTTTTAAATATTTTATTTATTTATTTATTAGAGAGCGAGCGAGAGAGAAACAGCATGAGAGAGGAGAGGGTCAGAGGGAGAAGCAGGCTCCCCGCTGAGCCGGGAGCCCGATGTGGGATTCGATCCCAGGACCCTGGGATCATGACCTGAGCCGAAGGCAGTCGCTTAACCAACTGAGCCACCCAGGCGCCCCCAGGTGCTGTTTTTTTCTCTGTTGCATGTCTCGTCCCCAGGAGCCTGTGTCACTGCTGCTTGGTGCTCTTCAAAATCAGCATACTGCGTACTTCATTATATTTAAGTTTATATTTTGCCGTGTTTTCCTTTATCTCCTATGTTTTAAGTCTTGCCTTTGACTTGTCATCTTGGGCTGCTTTTTGTCTCACACCTTGGGTCCTAAGACACGTCTTAGATCCATCTTCGCAGGGAATGATCAGCTAGTACTTTGAGCTATTTCCACAGTTCCTAAGTTGTGGTTTTGAGCCTCTCTCACCATTCATACTACTGCTGGTTTTTGCCCCTCACCCTAGGTCCTGAGTTGCTTGTTTGATCTGCCATCAGCAGCTGCTGCTGTGCTACTTCTCATTTCTCATACCCTAAGTAGCAAATATGATTCACCAGCACTAGGACCATGCTGTTGCTCTTATGCACCTCCCCCCGGGTCCTAAGTTAGGACTTTGACTTCCATCGCCAAGACTTGTATCTTGCTTTCTGCACACTCTCCTCTGGTTTCTGAGAACACACTTTGACCATTAGGGCATGCTGCCACTGCAACACTTTCCCTAGGCCCATTCCACTGTTATACTATGTCATCCCTAAGCTCTTGATTCTGCTACATCCTGCCTACCTTTCTGCTAAGGCCTTAGTCACATAATGAGTCCCAGTGACTCAGACCTAGTTCAGTAAATGTTGTGCACATGCCCTCAAATCTGATACCAGCACTATGGTAATGCAAGTGCTCCCATGCCCCAGGGTTCAGATGTCATAGTAGTTCCACATGCTTCTGAGCCTAAAGCCCAGCTCTGTTGTCATGCTGAGTGTCAGCATGCAAGACCTGGCTCCAAGTTAGACCCACTTGGGTAGAACTTCCTCCATGCGTGCAGAACAACCAAATAACCTTAATAGCTTTTGCTGCCAGAGAACCCAACAGCCCTAACCACCACTGCCACCACAAACATGTGCAGGAGACCTGCAAACTTGGCCAATAAGATCCATATAATATTTTCTATGTTGACCTCAGCTGACAGAACTGCTTGTAGAATACATTTCTGCACCCTTTTCAGAATCAGAGATGCTGCATCCTACTCGACTCGCACCCTGCAGCCACCTTCAGGTGAAAAGTTTCCCCAGTGAAGGTAGTTTGAAGAGGATAGAAGAGGTGACTGCTCTCTGAAATGTGGAGACATCAATGTGTAGGTACCTGCAACACACAAACAAAAAAGAAAATATGACACCACCAAAAATCACTATAATCTTTCAGTAACTGAACCCAAAGAAAAAGAGATGTGAAAATTACCTGAAAAAGAAATAAAAAATGATTATTATGAGTAAATTCAGCATGATTTAAAAAATGATTATTGTAAGTAAATTCAGCATGATTTAAAAGAGTACATATACTAAACCTAATGAACTCAGGAAAACACTGCATAAAGAGAATGCGAAGTTCAAAATAGATATAGAAATTGTAAAAAAAAAAAACCTAAACATAAATGTTGGATCTGAATAATACAATGAATGAAATGAGAAATTGATAATGAGTTTTAATAGTAGCCTTGGTAAAGCAAAAGATAGCATCCGTGAGTTTGAAGACAGATCTCTTGAAATTATTCAGTAAGAGGGGAGAAAGAAGAATGGGAATCCCAGAAGGTAAGGAGAGAATGGAAGGTGCAGGAAGCTTATTTAATAGTGACTGAAAACTTCCCAAATTTAGGGAGTGTTATGGACATCCAAGTATATGAAATACAAAGTTCTTCAAACAGATTCATCCCATAGAGATATTTTCTGAGATACATTATAATCCAACTCTCAAAGATTAAAGACAGAATCTTTGAAAACAACAACAGAAATGACTCATTAAGTACAATGTAACCCTGATAAAGCTATGAGCTGATTTCTCAGCAGAAACTCTGTAGGCCAGGAGGGTGTGGGAAGATATATCCAAAGTGCTGAAAAAATTACCAACCAAGAATATTATATTCATCAAAATCACCCATCAAAAATGTATAAACACTTTAACAGATAAGCAAAGCTGAGGGACTTCATTACCACTCCCCCTGCCTTACAGGAAATGATAGAGGGAGTTCTTCAACTTATAAAGCTACAATATTTTCTTATAATACACAGTATAAAAGTTGTAAATTGTGACACCAGATGAAGTGGTTCAAAAGGTCAACATAGGAAGATTCTGAACTCATTTCTCATCGACACAGCAGTCAACAGCTACATATAGGACAGTTTCTTCTGAAAAACCCTGAAAACTAGCTGATTGACTCTTTCATATTGGGCAAAGAAGAAGAAAGTCATATTGAAGTGTGTAGGAGAGGCAGAGACATAATCTTGTCATAAACTGCACCCCAACACAGCAACCCACAAACAGAAGGGAACTCACAAACCTGTGGTTTCTCTCTGAGGATCAAAGGCTTCATACCCCACATTAGTCCCCTCCCAACTTTTAAGACCTGCACCTGAGAGGTGAGCCCCCAAAACATCTGGCTTTGAAAACCATCAGGGCTCATGTTCACAGGACATAAAGGGCTATAGCAAATTAAGAAATGGTTGTTAAAGGGCTCATGTGTGGACTCACCCCAGGGCCCTATCGATAAGCAACCATTTGAATAGCACCCAGATTTTATGTAAAACTGATGTATTTGCTAATCTTAAAGCATCAGCTGGACGGGCAGGGGCATACTGGGACACTCTGGAATGAAGGTTGGTGAGCACCATTTCCATATTCTCCTGCCTTGGTGAATTTTATGGGTGCCATTTCACTTCAGATGTGAGCACACAAAGAATGATGGTGAAGGGATGGAAAAAGATATTCCATGAAAACAGAATCCAAAAGAAAGCTAGAATAACTCCATATATAAGACAAAATAGACTTTATTTTTTAAAGATTTTATTTGTTTATTTGAGAGACAGGGGGAGAGAGAGAGAGAGTGCACGTGAGTGGGGGAGGGAAGGGACAGAGGGGGAGGGAGAGAGGGAGAGAATCCCTGGCAGACTCCATACCACTGAGCACGGAGCCCAATATGGGGCTGGATCTCACAACCCTGAAAATCATGACCTCAGCAGAAAGCAGGAGTCAGATGCCTAACCAACTGAGCCACCCAGGCACCTCAAAATAGACTTTAAACAAAGACTGCAATAAGAGACAAAAAGGGCATTACAGAATGATAAAGGGGTCAATCCAACAAGATATAACATTTGTAAATATTGAGGCACTCAACATAGCATCTAAATTTATAAAGCAAATATTAATAGACCTAAAGGGAGAAATAGATGACAATACAGTAATAGTAGGATAATTTAATCCCAAACCTACATCAGTAGATAGATCATCCATACAGAAAATCTATTAAAAAAAAAAAAGCACTGTTCCATCCTATTGGTCAGGATCCTGTTGAGTATTTTGGCATCAATGTTCATCAGGGATATTGGTCTGTAATTCTCCTTTTTGATGGGGTCTTTGTCTGGTTTTGGGATCAGGGTAATGCTGGCCTCATAGAACAAGTTTGGAAGCTTTCCTTCCATTTCTATTTTTTGGAACAGCTTCAGTAGAATAGGTATGATTTCTTCTTTAAATGTTTGGTAGAATTCCCCTGGGAAGCCATCTGGCCCTGGACTCTTGTTTTTTGGGAGGTTTTTGATCACTGCTTCAATTCCGTTACTAGTTACTGGTCTACTCGGATTGTCTATTTCTTCCTGTTTCAGTCTTGGTCATTTATAGGTTTCCAGGAAGGCATCCATTTCTTCCAGGTTGTGTAATTTATTGGCATATAGTTGTTGATAATAATTTCTGATAATTGTTTCTATTTTATTGGTGTTAGTCATTATCTCTCCCCTTTCATTCATGATTTTATTAATTTGGGTCCTTTCTTTTTTCTTTCAGATAAGTCTGGCTAGAGGGTTATCGATTTTATTAATTCTTTCAAAGAACCAGCTTCTAGTTTTGTTGATCTGTTCTACTGTTCTTCTGGTTTGTATTTCATTAATTTCTGCTCTAATCTTTATTATTTCTCTTCTTCTGCTTGGTTTAGGCTTTATTGGCTGTTCTTTCTCCAGATCCTTTAGGTGTAAGGTTAGATTGTGCATGGGGAATTTTTCTAATTTTTTGAGAGAGGCTTGGGTGGCTATGTACTTCACTCTAAGGACTGCCTTTGCAGTACCCCACAGGTTCTGAACCAATGTGTTTTCATTTTCATTGGTTTGCATGAACTGTTTAAGGTCCTCTTTAATTTCCTGGTTGCCCCATTCATTCTTTAGCAGGATGATCTTTAACCTCCAAGTGTTTGTGTTCCTTCCAAATTTTTCCCTGTGGTTGACTTCCAGTTTCAATGAATTGTGGTCTGAAAATATCAGGGAATCTCAATCTTTTGAAATCAGTTGAGACTTGATTTGTGACCCAGTATGTAATCTATTCTGGAGAAACTTCCATGTGAACTTGAGAAGAATGAGTGTTCTGTTGTTTTAGGATGCAGTGTTGTGTATATATCTACAAAGTCCATTTGGTCCAATGCGTCCTTCAAAGCTCTTGCAACTTTGATGATATTCTGCTTAGATGATCTCTCCATTGCTGTGAGTGGAGTGTTGAAGTCTCCTACTCTTAATGTATTATTATCTATATGATTATTTTGGTTATTAGTTGGTTTATGTAGTTGGCTGCTCCCATGTTGGGGGCATAGATATTTACAAATGTTAGATATTCTTATTGGATAGACCCTTTAAGTATGATATAGTGTCCCTCTATATCTCTTACTACAGCCCTTGGTGTAAAATCTAATTTGTCTGATAAGAGAATTGCTACTCCAGCTTTCTTTTGAGGTCCGTTGGCATGATAAATGGTCCTCCATCCCCTCACTTTCAATCTGGAGGTGTCTTTAGGTTCAAAATGAGTCTCTTGTAGACAGCGTATGAATGGGTCCTGCTTTTTATCCAATCTGAAACCCTGTGTCTTTTTAAAAAAAAATTTATTATGTTATGTTAGTCACTATACAATACATCATTAGTTTTTGATGTAGTGATCCACGATCCATTGTTTTCATATAACACCCAGTGCTCCATGCAGTACGTGCCCTCCTTAATACCCATCACCGGGCTAAACAATCCCCCCTCCCCCCTCCCCGCTAAAACCCTGTTTGTTTCTCAGGTCCATAGTCTCTCATGGTTCATCTCTCCCTCCAATTCCCCCTCCCCATTTTTCCCTTCCTTCTCCTAATGTCCTCCGTGTTATTCCTTATGTTCCACAAATAAGTGAAACCATATGATAATTGACTTTCTCTGCTTGACTTATTTCACTTAGCATAAAATCGTATAGGCCCATCCATGTTGATGTAAAAGTTGGGTATTCATCCTTTCCGAAGGCTGAGTAATATTCCATTGTATATATGGACCACATCTTCTTTATCCATTCGTCTGTTGAAGGGTAGTTTGGCTCTTTCCAAAGTTTGGCTATTCCAGACATTTCTGCTATGAACATTGGGGTGCATATGTCCCTTCTTTTCACTACATCTGTGTCTTAGGGGTAAATAGCCAGGAGTGCAATTGCTAGGTCATAGGATAACTCTATTTTCAAATTTTTGAGGAAACTCCACACTGTTTTCCAAAGTGCCTGTACCAACTTGCATTCTCACCAAGAGTGTAAGAGGGTTCCCCTTTCTCCAAAACCTCTCCGACATTTGTTGTTTCTTGCCCTGTCCATTTTTGCCATTCTAAGTGATGTAAGGTGGTATCTCAATGTGGTTTTAATTTGAAATTCCCTGATAGCTAATGATGATGAACATTTTTTCATGTATCTGTTAGCCATTTGTATGTCTTCTTCAGAGAAGTGTCTTTTCATATCTTCTGCCCACTTTTTGACTTGATTATTTTTTTTTGGGTGTTGAGTTTGAGAAGTTCTTTATAGATCTTGGATATCAGCCCTTTATCTGTAGTGTCATTTGCAAATATCTTCTCCCATTCTGTGGGTTGCCTCTTTGTTTTGTTGACTGTTTCCTTTGCTGTGCAGAAGCTTTTGATCTTGATGAAGTCCCAAAAGTTCATTTTTGCTTTTGTTTCACTAGCTTTTGGAGATGTATCTTGAAAGAAGTTGCTGTGGCCGATGTCCAAGAGGTTACTGCCTATGTTCTTCTCTAGGATTTGGATGGATTCCTGTCTCACATTGAGGTTCTTTCA
>NW_027681864.1:0-373 GCF_054177405.1 Leptonychotes weddellii
ATCAAAATTATAATTATTTTCCTCTGGACATTCAGTTTCATGTTATTCATTTTTTGTTCTGTTTGAATCCAATTCTTCTATTAGTTCTGGCAATTTTTACTTTAGTTTTACTCTCTTAAAGGTATCAGAAACCTACATATTTTCAAAGTTCTGCCCATGAATATCCTTGAAGACGTAACACATTTGCAGTAGCATCCGATTAAGATGGGAACTGTACGTGACAAGACAGGACAGTGGTCATGGCTACGGATGGCTTAGAGGTCATTACAATGCAATTGACAAAGAAATGTGTTACTCCCATGACACCGAACACAAAATCTATCACACGCAAATAAGGAAGGTTATATAGTTGTAAGCAAAATGTAGGATTTTG
>NW_027681865.1:0-373 GCF_054177405.1 Leptonychotes weddellii
TGAGAACCAGGGCACTGATGATGTGGGTTCCAGTAAGGGTCTGAAGGCCTGAGAACTGGGAGGGCTGAGGGCAAGAGAAGATTGATGGCCCAGCTGAAAAAAATCAGACAAGAAGGGATGAGTTCCATCTTTTATTCTATTTCTTTTTTTAATATTTATGTCAATAAAATTTATTTTTTTACCTTTCTTTTTTTAAATTTTATTTTATTATGTTATGTTAGTCACCATACAATACATCATTAATTTTTGATGTAGTGATCCACAATTCATTGTTTTCGTATAACACCCAGTGCTCCATGCAGTACGTGCCCTCCTTAATACCCATCACCAGGCTAACCCACCCCCCCACCCGCCTCCCCTCTAAAACCCTCAG
>NW_027681866.1:0-373 GCF_054177405.1 Leptonychotes weddellii
TCATGGGTTCTGACAGGAGGACACTGAGAGCAACTATCCCTGGACTGGAGGATGGAGAGCCTCAGCCATCTCTTCTGCAAAGGAGGACTGATGGTGGCCATTTTCTCCTTCCTTCTGCTTTTTCTCTGACCATTGTCAGCTGTTCCTTCTAGTATCCCTTCTAGTAACCTTCTAATTCCTTGCTTACTTCCAAATTTGCTACAAGCATTTCCAGTGGAATGTGTCTTTATCCTTTTAGAATGACCATAAAACCTAGGGTCTTCACTTGTAAAAAGCTTAAGGTTGTACTAAAATCACAAAACAAAAACCTATGCCCTTGAAAATGTCAGGCTGGAGAGACCGAATATATACCTGCCATCAAAAGTATCCTCAA
>NW_027681867.1:0-373 GCF_054177405.1 Leptonychotes weddellii
ACCATTATCATCACTCTCATCACCATCACCATCACCATTATTACCAACGTCATCATATCACTATCATCACCATCATCATCACCATCATCGCCATCATCACCATTATCATCACTCTCATCACCATCACCACTATTACCAATGTCATCACATCACTGTCATCACCATCATCATCACCATCATCACCATCATCATCATCATCACCATCATCACCATTATCATCACTGTCATCACCATCACCATTACCAACGTCATCACCATCACTATCATCACCATCATCACCATCTCACCATTATCATCACTCTCATCACCATCGCCATCATCATCACCATTATTACCATCATCATCACCATCATCATTATCATCACCGTCATCA
>NW_027681868.1:0-373 GCF_054177405.1 Leptonychotes weddellii
CTCTCGGGGCCCCTCCCCTCTTCCGGTGGTTTGCCGGCCGTCGCTGGCCTTCTTCGGTGCACGGGAGCGCCCCTGGATCTCTGCCCCCACCAGCACATGGCCTTCCTGTTGGGTCTCTTTTTCCGTTGCTCTTTTTTTAGTTAACTTTTTGTTTTACTGGAGTAAAATCAGGATACACGACATTTACTTTTTTGTGGGGGGAGGGGCAGAGGGAGAGGGAGAATCTCAAGCAGACTCCCCATTGAACATGGAACCTGACATGGGGCTTGATCCCCCAACCCTGAGATCGTGACCCTGAGCCAATGCCAGGAGTCGGCCGCTTAACCCACCCAGGGGCCCCCTAAATTTACCAGCACTAAGCATTTTTTTTTTT
>NW_027681869.1:0-373 GCF_054177405.1 Leptonychotes weddellii
CACCCTATGAGTGAAGGCTGGGTGGATAAAGTGAGATGTGGAGATTGGAGAGAATTAAAAATCCCAGGAGCCTGCTTTTCTCTGAGTAAAACCATAGCCCTTAAGAAGATACTGTGGCGAGAAAGAGCACACACGCCCTGCCCCCATCTGCTAGACTGCATGAGCCCGCAGAGCAGTGTTCTGGAGACAGCTTTAATAGCAGCAGTATGGTGTGGAGGGTGGTGAAGCAGCATGCTGTGAGTCACGTGCTAAAGATTCTCACTGTATTCAGCATGATTTAGGAGATTTTTTTCAATGACTACATCCCTATTTGCTGTATGCCATTAGGACAATTTCCAGAGATTTTAAATGATTGATTTTTAAGTTGTTATGC
>NW_027681870.1:0-373 GCF_054177405.1 Leptonychotes weddellii
CGCCTGGGTGGCTCAGTCGTTAAGCGTCTGCCTTCGGCTCAGGTCATGATCCCAGGGTCCTGGGATCGAGCCCCGCATCGGGCTCCCTGCTCGGCGGGAAACCTGCTTCTCCCTCTCCCACTCCCCCTGCTTGTGTTCCCTCTCTCGCTGTGTCTCTCTCTGTCAAATAAATAAATAAAATCTTTAAAAAAAAAAAAAAGGCCAGCCCTCAAAAGTATAGGGCAGCTAATAAAACTTTCTTTGCAGCTCTCACTGATGGATGTTAAAAATTGCATCCAAAAGATGGTTTTGCATTGGCTTGTTTGATGAGGGTGTTCTCTCCACTGATTCCATTAAGAGGTAAAAAGAAAGTAACATAAAAAAAAAAAAAAAA
>NW_027681871.1:0-373 GCF_054177405.1 Leptonychotes weddellii
CAGTTTTTTTGAGACACGTGCATCAGCAGGTATGTAGGAATGGCCGCTGTGCTTGACGATGGAAATAGTTGTCACATCTGGACATAGGAGAGAAAGGGACTTTAGGAGCTCAGCGTTTTCCTGTTCTTTACCTTTTGCTGACGCGTCTGCTAAATACCGCCTTGACTAAGTAAAAGGGCTGTTTCTCTTATTACAAAGCTCAGGTCATTACTGACTAAAAAGCAGGAAGGCTAGGCCATCACATTCATTCAAATGCGAGATATCAAAGATTGTGCGTGCGTGCGAATGCGCGCAGGTGCACGTGAGTTAAATATTGGAGAAAAGCTTTGAGGATTATAAAGTATAAAGACATACATACACGTAGGTAGAACTT
>NW_027681872.1:0-373 GCF_054177405.1 Leptonychotes weddellii
TGTATCCTCAGGTATTGCATTCATGAGATGAAAATAGGCTGGCATGAGAATGGAACCATCAGGAAGTAAGAAAGCCTAGAGCTGTTTACCACATATGCTTATTCTGCACACATCCCCCCACCACCCCCACATATACAACCGTATCACACACACGAACATCCTCTCACATGTTATGCATATCACACACACACAGATACCCAGATATATACCACACACACACTAAACCATACATGCACATCACACTACATAGCACACCACACCCACATAACACACACCCACATAACATACACCCACATACATGCTACACACAGACTCATACACCCCACACCCCAAAGACCACACACACACACACACACACACACACACACACACA
>NW_027681873.1:0-373 GCF_054177405.1 Leptonychotes weddellii
CTGGGTGGCTCAGTTGGTTAAGCGACTGCCTTCGGCTCAGGTCATGATCCTGGAGTCCCGGGATCGAGTCCCGCATCGGGCTCCCTGCTCGGCAGGGAGTCTGCTTCTCCCTCTGACCCTCCTCCCTCTCATGCTCTCTGTCTCTCATTCTCTCTCTCGCAAATAAATAAATAAAATCTAAAAAAAAAAAAAAAAAAAATTTCATTTTGCTAACTGTATATGGAAGGTCGTTGTTGCTTTGGAATTTGGTGGACATAAGGTTGCTAATTACCAATACTAGCTCCACTCTCACGTGACAGGGTACTCTGAGTATTTCAAGCTCTGGCCCTAGGGATCAAGAAAGACAACACTATAGGTAAAGGATCAGTCTCAG
>NW_027681874.1:0-7400 GCF_054177405.1 Leptonychotes weddellii
ATTGGTTAGCCCGGTGATGGGTATTAAGGAGGGCACGTACTGCATGGAGCACTGGGTGTTATATGAGAACAATGGATCGTGGATCACCACATCAAAAACTAATGATGTATGGTGAATAACATAACATAATAAAATTTAAAAAAGTATTGCATCTGATTAAAAAACATTGCAATATTTTGCGTTAGTGTTTCAAGGAGTAATATTGTCCTTAAAATGGATTTAATATGCACAAAATAATAATGGTCATTAATTGAGTCTTTACTATGTATCGTTCGAAACTTTGCATGTGTTATCCCATTTAATCCTTGAAATGATTCCATGAGGCAATGCCTTTAGTATCGCTATCTTGTAGATTAAGAAGCTAAGGTTCAGAGATGTTAAGTCATTTGTCCAACATAGCCCAGCTAGTAAGTGGTGAACCTGGGAACTCAGGTTTGTGTGACATGAAAGCTCATGATAATCTCTTCTTCATACCAGCTTTTCATGAATTCCTCCATAAACTGTTAAGACAACCTCCCTACCCATATCCCAATCCTGTTACCTTCTCCACTTTGCATTGGAGGAAATCCTTCAGCTTCTACCACAGTGAACACACCCTTGCCAGGAACCACAATCTATTCCATGGCTGAATAATGACTATTATAATGAAGTATGAGGCCAAAGAATGAAGACAGGCCCCAAATAAATATAGAATTTATTTATAAATTGTTTATAATTTATAAATATAATTTTATGTTATATATATATTATATATATAATATAATTTACAGATATAAATTATAAATAAACCTGTTTATTTCCTTCTATGGAACTATCAAGCTCCAGAAGGTTAACACAATAAAATATTGGGTATTGAGAGTGGCAATTTAGAAGTCATCACAAGTCTCTTATAAATAATACGTCTCATAAATAGTAATAACAAAGTTGAATTTTCCTAGCTGGATAATTTTCCATGAGTGTTCAGTGTTGAAGGGAATGGGGATGGGTACCCTGGCAGAAAGGTTCCTCTCAAGAAGGTTGTATAATCTGTATCATTTGCTTCTTCTGGAAACAATCAGTTCTGGAATTGTATTTAATAGTGTGTATATTTTTATCAGCTTTATTGAGATATAATTTACATACTATATAATTTATCCATTTAATGAGTACAGTTCTATGTTTTTCAGTATATTCACAGGGTTATGCATCCATCATCGTAATCTGCTTTTAGAGAACACTGATTTTATCCTCCCCAAAATAGACCCTGTGCCCCTTAGGGGTCACTATTCTCCCATAGACTGCCTCTAAGCCTTAGGCATTTTAATCTACTTTCTATCTCTTTAGATTTACCTATTCTAGACATTTCATATAAAAATAATTATACAATATGTGATCTTTCATCATTAGCTTTTTTCACTTGCCATATTTTCAAGGTTCATCTGGGTTAGAGCTTATATCATTCTTCATTCGTTTTTATACCTGAATAATATTCAATTGTATGGATATACTGCATTTTATATATCTTCTCATCAGTTGAGGAAGATTTAGGTTTTTTTTCCATTAATTTTGCTATTATGAAAATTACTATAAATATTCGTATACAAGTTTTGGTGTTGATGTATGTTTTCATTTCTCTTGGGTATATACCTAGGAATGCAATTGGTGAATCACTGGGTAACTCTGTGTTTAACATTTTGAGGAACTGCCAAACTGTTTTCCAAGCAGCAACATCATTTTACATTATAACCAGCGGTGGAGGGGTTCCAATTTTCACGTTGTCACCAAAACTTATCTGCTTTTTTACTTTTAGCTATACCAGTAGATGGGAAGTGGTATTTCATTATGGTTTTGATTTTCATTTCTTAATGACTAATGATGTTATTGTGGATCGAATGTGTCCCCCCCCCCCATTCATATGTTGAAGCCCTAGCCTCTAACATCATGGTATTTGGAAATGGAGACTTTGGGAGGTAGTTAGGGTTAAATGAGATCATGAGGTTGTGGTAACTCGTTATGGGTTTAATGTCCTCATAAGAAAAGGCACCAGAGAGCTTTCTGTCTCTCTGCATGCATGCCTATGCAGTTAAAAAGGACATGTGAGGAAACAGCAAAAAGGTTACCATCTGCAAACCAGGAAGAGAACTCATACCAGAATCTGACCATGTTGGCATCTTGATCTTGGACTTCCCAACATTCAGAACTATGAGAAATAAAATTCTGTTGTTTAAGCCACCCAGTCTATAGTATTTTGTTATGGCTGCCTAAGCTGACTAAGATAAATATTGAGCATCTTTTCATGTGCTTTTGGACCATTTGTGTGTTTTCTTTGGAGAAATACCTGTTCACATACTTTGTCCCTTTTTAAATTGGGTTATTTTTTTTATTGTTGAGTTATACTAATACTCTATGTATTTTGTATACAAGTTCATTATCAGTTACATAATTTTCAGATATTTTCTTCCATTCTGTGAGTTGCCTTTTAACTTTCTTGATGATGTCCTTTGAAGCACAAAATTTTTGATAAAGTACAATTTATCAATTTTTGTTGTTGTTGCTTATGCTTTTAGTGTTATATTTAAGATTCCATTGCCAAATCCAGGGCAGTGAAGGTTAAAACCTATGCTTACTCTGAGAGTTTTATGAGATATTTCTTTTATTCAGTTCATTGGTCATTTTGAATTAATTTTTGCATATAGTGCAAAGTAGTGGTCCACCTTCATTTTTTTTTTTTTTTTTTTGCATGTGGCTATTTAGCTGTCCCAGCACTATTGTTGAAGTGATTATATTTTCCTCATTGTATTATCTTGGCACTCTTGGGTAAAATTAACCATAAATGTAAGTTTTATTTCTGGGCTGTCAGTTCTATTTCATTGATCAATGTCTATCCTTTCCAGTACCATACTCTTTTTTTAAACAACTTTATTGATATATAATTGATATATAAATAACTGTACATATTTTATGTGTACAATTTGATGAGTTTGGATATCTGCACACACATGTGATACAATTACCACAATGTGATAGGCATATCCAACTCTTCCCAGAGTTTTTTTGTGTCATTTTTGTGTGTGTGTGTGTTTGTGTGTGTAGTAAGAGCACTTAACATGAGATCTACCTTCTTAACAAACTTTTAAGTGCACAATTCCTTAATATTAATGATAAGAACTATGTTGTATAACAGATCTCTAGAATTTATTCATCTACCATAATGGGATATTTATACTTGTTGAATAACAGCTTCCCATCATCCTCTGTCCCAACCCCGGGCAATCACTATTGTATTCTCTGCTTCTATGACTTTGACTATTTTATTTTATTTTTATTTTTATTTTTTTTAATTTTTTTTTAAAGATTTTATTTATTTATTTGACAGAGAAAGACACAGCGAGAGAGGGAACACAAACGGGGAGTGGGAGAGGGAGAAGCAGACTCCTCGCCAAGCAGGGAGCCCGATGCGGGACTCGATCCCGGGACTCCAGGATCATGACCTGAGCCGAAAGCAGTCGCTTAACCAACTGAGCCACCCAGGCGCCCCGACTTTGACTATTTTAGATACTTCATATACATAGAATCAGGCAGTATTTGTCCTTCTATGACTTATTTAACTTAGCATACTTTCTTCAAATTTCATCTATGTTGTTGCAAATGGCAAGATTTCCTCCTTTTTGTGGCTGAATAATGTTCCATTGCATGTATGTACCACATTTTCTTTATTCATTTTTCTGTTGATGGACACCTGAGTTGTTTCTGTATCTTAGCTATTGTGAATAGCCCTACAATGAACATGGTAGTGCAGATCTTCTCTTCAAGATACTGATTTCAGTTCCTTTGGATATGTACCCAGAAGTGGAATTGCTGGATTATATGGTAGTTTTAGTTTTTGAGGAATCTCTAGACTGTTGTCTATAGCTGATGTATTCCCAACAGCAGTGTACAAGGGTTCCAATATTTCCACAAACTTACCAATACTTCATATCTTTTGCTTTTTAAATAATAGCCATCCTAATAGGTGTAAGGTGATATTTCATTATAGTTTTGATTTACATTTCCCTGATAATTAATGATGTTGAGCATTGATTCATATACCTGTTGTCATTTGTATGTCTTCTTTTTAGTTGTTTATTTATTTTTTTTTGAGAGGGAGAGAGAGGAGGGGCAGAAGGAGATGGAGAGAGAGAGAATCTTAAGCAGGCTCCACGCCCAGCAGGAAGCCCAATGTGGAGCTCAGTCACACAACCCTGAGATCATAATGTGAGCTGAAATCAAGAGTTGGATGCTTAAGCAACTGAGTCACCCAGGTGCCCCTGTATAACTTCTTTAGAGACATGTCTGTTCAAGTCATTTGCCAATTTTGAATCTGGTTATATGCTTTTTTGTTGTTGTTGTTATTGAATTACAGGAATTCTTTTAGATTTTGGAAATTAACCCTTTATCAGATAGATGGTTTGCAAATATTTTCTCCCTTTCTGTAGATTTCCTTTTCATTCTGTTGTTTCCTTTGCTGTGCATAAGCTGTTTAGTTTGATGTAGTCCCACTCATTTATTTTTGCTTTTGTTTTCTGTGTTTTTGGTGCGCTATCCAAGAAGTTATTATAAGACCAGTCTTAAGAACCTTTTCTACTATGTTTTCTTCAAGGATCTTTAACTTCTGGTTTTACATTTGTCTTTAATCCATTTTGAGTCAAGTTTTGTATATGGCATAAGGTAGGGATCCAATTTCATTTTTTTTTCCATGTGGATATCCAGTTTTCACAACATCATTTATTGAACAAACTACCCTTTCCTCATTGAGTATTAATGGCTTCCTTGCCAAATACTAGGCTATCATTTCCCCATTGTGTGTTCTTGGCACCATTGTCAAAAATCACTTGACTCTATATGTGTTGGTTTATTTCTAGGCTCTCTATTCTGTTCCTTTGGTTTATCCATGCTCTTTTTTTAAAAAAAGATTTATTTATTTGAGAGAGAGAGAATGAGAGAGAGAAAGCACATGAAATGGGGGAGGGTCAGAGGGTGAAGTAGACTCCCTGCCGAGCAGGTAGGCTGATACGGGACTTGATCCAGGGACTCCAGGATCATGACCTGAGCCGAAGGCAGTCGCTTAACCAACTGAGCCAACCAGGCACCCTATCCATGCTCTTTTATTTTTATTTTTATTTTTTTAAGATTTTATTTATTTGACAGAGAGAGACACAGTGTGAGAGGGAAAACAAGCAGGGGGAGTGGGAGAGGCAGAAGCAGGCTTCCCGCCGAGCAGGGAGCCCGATGTAGGGCTCGATCCCAGGAACCTGGGATCATAACCTGAGCCGAAGGCAGGCGCTTAATGACTGAGCCACCCAGGCGCCCCTCCATGCTCTTTTAATTACCATAACTTTATAATATATTTTGAAATCAGGAAGTGTGATGCCTCAGGCTTTTTTCTTTCTCAAGATCACTTTGGCTATTCTGGGCCTTGTGGTTCTGCATGCATTTTAGGATTTAAAAAAAATTCTATAAAAAATGCCACTGGCTTCTGATGGCAATAATATTGAGTTGGAATTATTTTTGGTAGTATTGATATTTAAAAAATATTTAATTTTCCATTTAATGAACATGAGATGTCTTTCCACTTTTGTGTCATCTTTTATTTATTTCATCAATATTTTTTAGTTTTCAGTGTACAGATCTTTTACCTGCTTGGTCAAGTTTTGTTTTTTTTTTTAATAAATATTTTATTCTTTTTGATGCTTTTATAAATTGGATTGTTTTCTTAATTTTTTGAATGGTTTGTTGCTAGTGTATAATAATTTAATTTTTATACATTGATTTTGCATCCTGAAACGTTACTGAATTTATTTGCTAGTTCTAAGAATTTTTTTTACATTCTTATTTATTTATTTATTTATTTATTTATATTAACATATAATGTATTATTTGTTTCAGGGGTACAGGTCTGTGATTCATCAGTCTTACATAATTCACAGCGCTCACCATAGCACATACCCTCCCCAAGGTCCATCACCCAGCCACCCCATCCTTCCCACACCTCTCCACTCCAGCAACCCTAAGTTTGTTTCCTGAGATTAAGAGTCTCTTATGGTTTGTCTCCCTCTCTGGTTTTGTCTTGTTTCATTTTTCCCTCCCTTCCCCTATGATCCTCTGTCTTGTTTCCCGAATTCTTCATATCATTGATATCATATGATACTTGTTTTTCTCTGATTGACTTATTTCGCTTAGCATAATACCCTCTAGTTCCATCCACGTCATTGCAAATGGCAAGATTTTGTTTTTTGATGGCTGCATAATATTGCATTGTATATATATACCACATCGTCTTTACCCATTCATCTGTTGATGGACATCTTGGCTCTTTCCATAGTTTAGCTATTGTAGACATTGCTGCTATAAACATTGGGGTGCACATACCCTTTCAGATCACTACATTTGTACCCTTGGGGTAAATACCAAGTAGTGCAATTGCTGGGTCATAGGGTAGCTCTATTTTCAACTTGTTGAGGAACCTCCATACTGTTTTCCAGAGTGGCTGCACCAGCTTGCATTCCCACCAACAGTGTAGGAGGGTTTCCCTTTCTCCCCATCCTCGCCAACATCTGTCATTTCCTGACTTGTTAATTTTAGCCATTCTGACTAGTGTGAGGTGGTATCTCATTGAGGTTTTGATTTGGATTTCCCTGATGCTGAGCGATGTTGAGCACTTTTTCATGTGTCTGTTGGCCATTTGGATGTCTTCTTTGGAAAAATGTCTGTTCATGTCTTCTGTCCATTTCTTGATTGGATTATTTGTTCTCTGGGTGTTGAGTTTGATAAGTTCTTTATAGATTTTGGATACTAGCCCTTTATCTGATATATCATTTGCAAATATCTTCTCCCATTCTGTCAGTTGTCTCTTGGTTTTGTTGACTGTTTCCTTTGCTGTGCAAAAGCTTTTCATCTTGTTGAAGTCCCAATAGTTCATTTTTGCCTTTGCTTCCCTTGCCTTTGGAGATATTTCTAGGAAGAAGTTGCTGTGGCTGAGGTCGAAGAGGGTGCTGCCTGTGTTCTCCTCTAAGATTTTGATGGACTCCTGTCTCACATTTAGGTCTTTCATCCATTTTGAGTCTATTTTTGTGTGTGGTGTAAGGAAATGGTCCAGTTTCATTCTTCTGCATGTGGCTGTCCAATTTCCCCAACACCATTTGTTGAAGAGACTGTCTTTTTTCCATTGGACATTCTTTCCTGCTTTGTTGACGATTAGTTGACCATAGAGTTGAGGGTCCATTTCTGGGCTCTCTATTCTGTTCCATTGATCTATGTGTCTGTTTTTGTGCCAGTACCATGCTGTCTTGAGGATTACAGCTTTGTAATATAGCTTGAAATCAGGCAACATGATACCCCCAGCTTTGTTTTTCTTTTTCTTTTCTTTTTTTTTTTTTAAGATT
>NW_027681875.1:0-373 GCF_054177405.1 Leptonychotes weddellii
AGTCCCGCATCGGGCTCCCTGCTCAGTGGGGAGCCTGCTTCTCCCTCTCCCTCTTCTTGTGCTCTCTCTGTCAAATAAAGAAAATATTTTTAAAAAAAGAAAGAAAGAAAATCTTCTCATTTAGAATCTTTTTATTTTTCTTGAAATAATTCAAATTGGGTTTCTGTCACACTCCAACCACAGGGTCCTGAACTACAAGTCTACAGTTTTATGGTTGGAATTCAAGCTAAAGCTCCAAATCTTCCTGGGAGATGTGATCCAGAGGTCCAAATTCTTACTAAAGTATAAATGACTAAGATCCTTTCTTGAGAGAAGGCTGTGATTATGGGCTTATTTGAAAATACACAGGGCTTTATAAGGTTAAAAGTAGAGA
>NW_027681876.1:0-373 GCF_054177405.1 Leptonychotes weddellii
GGACTCGATCCCGGGACTCCAGGATCATGACCTGAGCCGAAGGCAGTCGCTTAACCAACTGAGCCACCCAGGCGCCCCAGAATTACAATTTTTAACAGATTTATTAATTGCTTCATTTTATCATCACACAGGCAAAATATCCTTTCTCTTATTTAGTTAGCATAATCTATGAACTTAATAGAAGGACTTGGTCTGCTGGGAATAGTTGTGGTTTTCATAGAATACCTTAGAAAGTTCTCTTATGAAACCCTGAGGGAAGGGAAGAATCTGCAGCCTTATGGTCCCTGCTGTTTTGTTGATGCATCACGAAGATCACAAGACCTTGGAGGGCAAACCCTTGTGGCACACTCAGGGACACTGGGTCCCAAGGGCA
>NW_027681877.1:0-373 GCF_054177405.1 Leptonychotes weddellii
CTCCAGGCTCCTGCTGAGCCTCCTCCTTCTTTACCTTAATCAGCTCAACAAGGCCAGGAACAAGGTGGATGATTTACAGGATCCTCCCAGAAGGCCTTAGAGAGGGCAAGGCTGTGAACACTTAAGACACTGTACTGTTTTGGTCTCTCTCATGTCCCCAATGCCTCTGAATCCATTTCTAGGTGAAACACACACACACACACACACCTCAGACTGGAAATCAGGATGGAGCAGGGGTAGAGGATGCAGTTTTCCCTTACTCCGTGGTTCCTGAGAATGTATGACTGGGTCCCAAGTCATATCTCCATCCTGCATTCCACTTTAGTACATCTTTAAGGATATATTTCCTAAATTAACTTGTAACCTGGCAACT
>NW_027681878.1:0-373 GCF_054177405.1 Leptonychotes weddellii
CGAAGGCAGACGCTTAACGACTGAGCCACCCAGGCGCCCCCTTAAAAATGTTTTAAAATAAACCCCAAACATTATCACAAATAAAATATATTGATTCTTATTTCCATGAAAGTACAACCTTCTGTCTTTCTTTCCTAAAATTAAACTGACTGTATCTAGTAAAAAAAAACCACTCCCTGTTACTAAATGTAAAAAGGACAAATAGAGACACTAGTTATATAGTACACGATTGAGAGGGAGATCTGGTCTAGTGGAAATTATCAAGAATCTTATATATGATTCCTAATATTACCTAACCTTTTTGCTTTTAAGAAAGCTTATAGAAAGTTATCTTAAAAAAAGACTGAAAAGGGGCGCACAGTAATGCAGCACA
>NW_027681879.1:0-373 GCF_054177405.1 Leptonychotes weddellii
GTCTCTACTGCTTCTTTGGGGCCCCCAACAGAAGTGACCGGCCAACAGTGGACCCACCGGGAAACAGACACCTGATTGCAGAACATACCGGTGGTCTCTGCCAAGTTCAAGCCAAGAGCTTGATGAACAGACAGGTAGATAAGTAAATAATGTGTTTTTTAACAACAAGTTCACCGACGGATCTGCATTTGACGTCTTCTGTAGGCGGAACTGCGAACAGCTCTTGGGGTCTGTCAGTATGGCGAAGAGACTCCAGCTGGCCCTGGGCAGCCTGGGAGGCCCCTCGCCGCACTGGGTAGCTGCCACCGTCCTCCCACCAGGTCTGAGCCACGCAGCCTCCTGGGAAAAGCCCTCCGACTCCCCCAGGTTCACC
>NW_027681880.1:0-373 GCF_054177405.1 Leptonychotes weddellii
TTTTTTTAAAGATTTTATTTATTTATTTGAGAGAGAGAGAATGAGAGACAGAGAGCATGAGAGGGAGGAGGGTCAGAGGGAGAAGCAGACTCCCTGCCGAGCAGGGAGCCCGATGCGGGACTCGATCCCGGGACTCCAGGATCATGACCTGAGCCGAAGGCAGTCGCTTAACCAACTGAGCCACCCAGGCGCCCCTCTTACCCCCTTTAAAATCCTAATCCTGCAACAGCCTACAAAGGCAGTATTTATAATATGCAGCATTTACAAAGTGCTGTAAGCATTACCACCTTAGGTTGGGATGTGTGGTGGGAATGTTAGGGTACATGGGGGAGTGGCAGTGCATGGGTGTATGACAGAGCAGGTGAGAGAGAGG
>NW_027681881.1:0-373 GCF_054177405.1 Leptonychotes weddellii
GAGAGAGAGAGAGACTGAGAGAGCACATGAAAGGGGGGAGGGTTGGGAGGGTCAGAGGCAGAAGCAGACCCCCCGCTGAGCAGGGAGCCCGATGCGGGACTCGATCCAGGGACTCCAGGACCATGACCTGAGCCGAAGGCAGTCGCTTAACCGACTGAGCCACCCAGGCGCCCCAACCATAAGAGACTCTTAATCATAAGAAACAAACTGAGGGTTGCCGGAGGGGACGGGGTAGGGGGATGAGGTCACTGGGTGATGGACATTAAGGAGGGCACGTGATGTAATGAGCACTGGGTGTTATATAAGACTAATGAATCACTGACCTTTACCTCTGAAACCAATAAATCATTATATGTTAATTAATTGAATTTAA
>NW_027681882.1:0-373 GCF_054177405.1 Leptonychotes weddellii
GATGACTGCCTGCCTATTTGTCTGTACCTGTGTTATTAGAAGCAGTAGTCAGAGCCCAGATCCCTACCATTTGGAGGACAGGGTCTTTTTGCCCACCCTGGCTTTTGCACAGTGTTCCAGAAACCGGTGGACGATTGCCTGCTGTGTGGCTGGGGTGCAAGATGGGGATGGGCTGCTGCTACTGTGCTAAGAGCTGAAATCGACCAAAAGTAGCCGCAGTTTACCTTCCAAGCTTGGAAGCGGAAAGCCTTCAACAGACTCCTGAGTACAAAACGGCTATTGCATCAGATGGTTTCTGCCCCTGCAAATGTGGTCCAGGTGGGGAGGCAGTTTCTTACTTACTGGTGCTTCCTACTCTGCCATCTTCCCAGAA
>NW_027681883.1:0-373 GCF_054177405.1 Leptonychotes weddellii
AGGTTTACTTCTGTCCTGTGAGCAACTGTGTTGACCAGACATTGTTTCTTATCCATTGCCTGGCCTAGGCCCTGAGGGCTCTTTTTCTCCCTCACAGTAGCAGGAAGCTCTCCAGGGAATGGTTAAGAGTATAGTCTCTGGAGATAGAAGCCCCAGATTGAATCCTGACTGTGACAATTATTAGCTCTATGATCTCAGGGAAGTCATGAAGCCTCCTTGGGCCTCAGCTTCCATCTTGGAAACTGGGAGTAATAACAGTATCTACTATTAGTCATACCTACTACTCTCCTACCCCATAGGAGTGTTAAGAAGGTTACAGGAGTTGGCATACCCAAAGCACTTAAAGTCCTGTTTGGTACATGGTAAAGGCTTC
>NW_027681884.1:0-373 GCF_054177405.1 Leptonychotes weddellii
ATCAGATATACATACCACACACGCACACACACACGCACCCACATACACACCACACACACCTCACCACATATACACACACCATATACACACGCCCCACCACATACACACCACACACACACCACACTCCACGCACACATATTCTACCACACACACACCCTGCATACCACCCACACCACACACACACACACACACACACACACATACCCCAAACACACATCCCACCACATACACACACCACACACCCCACCACACACTCCCTCTGCACACACTTCGCCCCCACACACCCCACAACCCCCCCCACCACACACATCTTCCCCCCACACACATCACACCACATACACACACCACACACACCACACACACACACACACAC
>NW_027681885.1:0-7400 GCF_054177405.1 Leptonychotes weddellii
TTAACCCATGAAACTGTCTGGTCCTGGACTTTTGTTTTGGGAGAGGTTTTAATTATTAATTCAATCTTACTAGCAATTAGTCTGTTCAGATTTTCTATTTCTTTAAGTTTCAGTCTTGGTAGGTTGTATGTTTCCAGGGAATTATCCATTTTTCCAATTTGTTGGCATACATTTGTTCATATGGTCTCTTAGGATCCTTTGTATTTCTGTGGTATCAGTTGTAACTTCTCTTTTACTTCTGATTTTATTTATTTGAGTCTTCTCTCTTTTATACTTGGTGAGTCTAATGCAAGATTTGTCCATTTTATCTTATCTTTTCGAAGAACCAGTTCTTAGTTTATTGATCTTTTCTTTTTTTTTTTTTTTCCTCTGATCTTTGTTATTTCCTTCCTTCTACTAAGTTTGGGCTTCACTTGTTCTTTTTCTAGTTCCTCGAGATGTAAAATTAGATTAAGATTTTTCTTCTCTTGCGTGCCTGGGTGGCTCAGTCGTTAAGTGTCTGCCTAGGGCTCAGGTCATGATCCCAGGGTCCTGGGATCAAGTCCCACATCAGGCTCCCTGCTCAGCGGGAAGCCTGCTTCTCCCTCTCCCACTCCCCCTGCTTGTGTTCCTGCTCTCACAATCTCTCTCTCAAATAAATAAATAAAAATCTTTAAAAAAAAAAAAAAGATTTTTCTTCTTTTGATGTAAGCATTTATTGCCATGAACTTTCCTCTTATACCTATTTCTGTTGCATCTTATAAGTTATGGTGTGTTCTATTTCCATTTTCAGTTGTCTTAAGGTTTGTTTTTTTTTAATTTCTCTTTTGATTTCTTTTTTCACCCATTGGTTGTTCAGTAGCATGCTGTTTACATTCCACAAATTAGTGAGTTTTCCACTTTTGTACTTGTAATTTATATCTACTTTTATAGCACTGTGGTTGAAAAAGATACTTGATATGATTTCAGTCTTCTTAAGTTTTAAAATTTGTTTTGTGGCCTAACATATGAACTATCCTGAAGAGTATTCCATGTGTAATTGAGAAGAAAGTGTATTCTCGGGGCGCCTGGGCAGCTCAGTCATTAAGTGTCTGCCTTCGGCTCAGGTCATGATCCCAGGGTCCTGGGATTGAGCCCCACATCGGGATCCCTGCTCTGCGGGAACCCTGCTTCTCCCTCTCCCACTCCCCCTGCTTGTGTTCCTTCTCTTGCTGTGTCTCTCTCTGTCAAATAAATAAAATCTTTAAAAAAAAAAAGAAAGAAATTGTATTCTGTTGTTTTGGGATGGAATATTCTGTACATATTTGTATAATATTGTTAAAATGTTCACACTACCCGAAGTAATATACAGATTCAATGCAATGCCTATCAAAATTCCAATGACATTTCTCACAAAAATAGAACAATCCTCAACTTTATATGGAACCAAAAAAGACTCCAAAGAGTCAAAGCAATCCTGAGAAAGAACAATGCTGGAGATGTCACACATCTTGATTTCAAACTACATTACAAAGCTATAATAATCCAAACAGTATGGTACAGACATGGAAACAAACACATAGATCATTAGAACAGAATTGAAAGCCCAGAAGTAAAAGCACACATATAAGGTCAATTAATTTACAACAAAGGGGACAAGAACAAACGATAGGGAAAGAACAGTCTCTTAAATAAATAGGGCTGGGAAAACTGGACAGCCACATGCAAAAAAATGAAACTGAACCCCTATCTTACACCATACACAAAAATTCACTCAAAATGGATTAAAGACTTGAATGTAAGACCAGAAATTATAAAATTCCTAGAAGAAAACATGGGCAATAAGCTCCTTAATAGAGGTCTTAGCAATAATTTTTTGGATTTAAGACTAAAAGTAAAGCATAAAAATAAAAAATGAATAAGTGGCACTACATCAAACTAAAAAGCTTCTGCACAGCAAATAAAACTATCAAAATGAAAAGGTAACCTAACCTACTAAATAGGAGAAAATATTTACAAATCATATATACTATCTAAGAAGGGGTTAATATCCAAAACATAATGAACTCACACAACTCAATAGCAAAAACACAATCTGATTATAAATGGGAAAAGAATCTCAAGAGAGACTTTTCCAAAAAAGATGGCCAACAGATATATGAAAAAAATGCACAACATCATTAATTACCAGGGAAATGCAAATCAAAACCACAATGAGATATCCCCCATACATGTTAGAATGACTGTTATCAAAAAGACAAGAAATAAGTGTTAGTGAGGATGTGGAGAAAAGGGAACCCTTGTGCACTGCTGGCGGAAATGTAAATTACTGCAGCCACTATATAAAACAATATGGACGTTCCTCAAAAAACCCAAACTAGAAATACCATATGATCTACTAACTCCACTTCTGGGTATTTATCTTCAGAAAATAAAAACACAACTTGGAAAGATACATGCACCCCCAGGTTAACTACAGCATTATTTGCAATAGCCAGGAAATGGAAACAACTTATGGGCGTCTGGTTGGCTGTCAGTAGAGCATGCAACTCTTAATCTTGCGGTCATGAGTTTGAGCCCCACATTGAGCATAGAGATTACTTAAAAAAAAAAAAAAGAAATGGAAATAACGTATGATTCTACTGATGGATGAATGAATGAAGAAAATGTGGTAAAATATACAATGGAATATTATTCAGACAAAAAAGAAGGAAATCAAAAGGTACAAACTTCCAGTTATAAAATAAATAAAGTCATGGGGAAGTAATGTACAGCATGACAACCCCAGTTAATATTAACTGTATTGCATATTTGAAAGTTGCTAAGAGAGCAAATCTTAAATGTTCTCATCACAAGAAAAAACAAATTTTGTAACCATGTATGGTGACAGATGTTAACTAGACTTATTGTGGTGATCATTTTGCAATGTATGCAAATATCGAATCATTACTAGAACTAATATAATGTTATAGGTCAATTATACCTCAATTTTAAAAAATTTAAAACTTTTGGGTGCCTGGGTGGCTCAGTCGTCAGGCGTCTGCCTTCGGCTCAGGTCATGATCCCAGGGTCCTGGGATCGAGCCCCGCATCGGGCTCCCTGCTTGGCGGGAAGCCTGCTTCTCCCTCTCCCACTCGCCCTGCTTGTGTTCCTGCTCTCGCTATCTCTCTGCCAAATAAATAAATAAAATCTTTAAAAAAAAAAAATTTAAAACTTTTGTACATCAAAGGACATTATTAATATAGAAAAAAAAAAGAAAACCTTGCTGAGTGGCAGAAAGTATTTGCAAATATACTAATAGATTTGTATCTAGAATACATAAAGAACTTTTTTTTTTTTAAGATTTTATTTGTTTATTTGAGAGAGAGACAGTGACAGAGATAGCGAGAGAGAGCACAAGCCGGGAGGAGGGGAGAAGCAGGCTCCCGCTGAGCAGGGAGCTGAACTTGGGGCTCGATCCCAGAACCCTGAGATCATGACCTGAGCCGAAGGCAGATGCTTAACCAACTGAGCCACCCAGGCGACCCTACATAAAGAACTCTTATAACTCAATAATAAAAACACAAAAAACTCCAAAATAAGCAAAGGATTTGAATAGACATTTTACAAAAAAAAGATATATAAATGGCCAATAAACACATGAAAAGATGCTCAACATCACTAGACATCAGGGAAATGCAAATCAAAACTGCAATGACATCCACCTCACAGCACCAGAATGAATATTATCATAAAGAAGGATAATAACAAGTGTCAGTAAGAATGTGGAGAAGGGAGCACCTGGATGGCTCAGTCGGTTGAGTGTCTGCCTTCAGCTCAGGTCATGATCCCAGGGTCCTCGGATTGAGCCCCGCGTTGGGCTCCCTCCTTGGCGGGAAGCCTGCTTCTCCCTCTCCCACTCCCCCTGCTTGTGGTTCCCTCTCTTGCTGTGTCTCTCTCTGTCAAATAAATAAAATCTTTAAAAAGAAAAAAAGAATGTGGAGAAGCTGGAACCTTCATATTGCTGGTGGCAAGTAAAAAAGTATGGTCACTTTTGAAAATAATTTGGCGTTCCTCAAAAGGTTAGATAAAGAGTTATCATATAGGGCGCCTGGGTGGCTCAGTTGGTTAAGCGACTGCCTTCGGCTCAGGTCATGATCCTAGAGTCCCTGGATCGAGTCCCGCATCGGGCTCTCTGCTCGGCAGGGAGTCTGCTTCTCCCTCTGACCCTCCCCCCTCTCATGTGCTTGCTCTCTCTCATTCGCTCTCTCTCAAATAAATAAAATCTTTAAAAAAAAAAAGAGTTATCATATAACCCAGGAAAGCCAATTCTCTCTTTCTCTACATACACACACATACACACATACATGAGAACTGAAAACATATATGCATACAAAAACTTGTCCATGAATGTTGACAGCAGCATTATTTGTTAATAGCCAAAAGAGTAGAACAATCCAAATGTCCATCAAGTAATGAATGGATAAATAAAATATACAACTCTCCAATGGAGTATTTAGTAATAAAAAAGAATTAAATACTGATAAGTGTTACAATATACTTGAAAAAATTATGCTAAGTGAAAGAAGCCAGTCACAAAACACTGCATGTTACATGATTCTGTTTGTGTGAAATGTCCAAAATAGGCAAATCGATAAAGACAGAAAGCAAGGGCGGGGTTGTTCAGGGGGAAATGGAGATTGACTACTATTGGGCATGGGGTTTCTTTCTGAGATGACGAAAATGTCAAATTGATTGTTGTGACAGTCACACAACTCTATGATATACTAAAAACCACTGAATTATACACGTCAAATGGATGAACTGTATACTGTGTGAATTAAATCTTCATAAAGGTTTTTTTAAAAAGTCAAACGGGGGGCGCCTGGGTGGCTCAGTCGTTAAGCGTCTGCCTTCGGCTCAGGTCATGATCCCAGCGTCATGGGATCGAGCCCCACATCGGGCTCCCTGCTCGGTGGGAAGCCCGCTTCTCCCTCTCCCACTCCCCCTGCTTGTGTTCCTGCCCTTGCTATCTCTCTCTGTGAAATAAATAAATAAGATCTTTAAAAAAATAAATAAATAATAAAAAGTCAAACAGAAGTGTTAGAAATAAGAAAAACCTGGAACAAAAGACACAAGATACCAGAAATCCAATTTAAATGTTACATATAGGTAGTTAAAAGTAGGACAAGGAAAAGAAAAAAAAAAAAAGGTAAGACAAGGAAAAAAAAAAAACATGCAAACACTAATCAACAGAAAGTTCAAGTCACTATATTATTATCAAAATATACTTCAAAGAAAATTTCCAGGTATAAAAATAGTTATTATATGACAATAAAGAGATCAATCTTCCAAAAACATATAATAATCCTAAATGTTTATGCACCTAACAACAGGCTGTTAAAATAAATGAGGCAAAACTATTGATAAAAAGAGAAAGAGAGGGGCGCCTGGGTGGCTCAGTCGTTAAGCGTCTGCTTTCGGCTCAGGTCATGATCCCGGGGTCCTGGGATGGAGGCCTGCATCGGGCTCCCTGCTCCGCAGGAAGCCTGCTTCTCCCTCTCCCACTCCCCCTGCTTGTGTTCCTGCTCTCGCTAACTCTCTCTGTCAAATAAATAAATAAAATCTTTAAAAAGAAATAAATAAAATTTAAAAAAAAGAGAAAGAGAAAAATCCACAAGTAGAGTTAGGGACTTCAACACTTCTCTCTCCATAACTGATGGAACAAGTCTTCAAAAAAGTTGGTAAAGCAGAACACCTGGTTGATACAAGGCTATCAAATTTATAGAACACTCCACCCAATAAGAGCAATATATTCTCTTCAAATACACATGGAGCATTCTCCAAGATAGGCCATATTCTGAGCCATAAAACCAATCTCAACAAATTTAAAAAAAAAAATTTAAAACCTGAAATTTGTTATTTTACCACAATGAAATTAATTAGAAATCAATAAAACAGAAAATATCTGGAAAATGCCCTAATACCTAGAAAATAAACAAAACAATCCTAAATAACCTACAGGTCAAAGAGTAAATCACAAGGGAAATTAGAAATATTTTTAACTGGGGACACCTGTCTGGTTCAGTCTGTTGAGACTCCAACTCTCGATTTTGGCTGAGGTCATGATCCCGGGGTCCTGGGATCGAGCCCCACACTGAGCTCACTGCTCAGCGGGGAATCTGCTTGTCTCCCTCTCTCTCTGCCCCTCCACCACTGGCCCCCCACAATGTGTGTGTGTGTGTGTGTGCACACACACATGCACGTACTCTCTCTCTGAAATAAATGAATATTTTTAAAAAAATTAAAAAGAAAGAAAAGACTTAAAAAAATATTTTGACTGAACAACAATGAAAACACATCATCAAAATTCATAGAAAGGAGCTAAAAATGTTCCTGGGAAATTTATATAATTAAATATTTATATTAAACAAGAAGAACTATCTAAACTTCTACTTTAAGAAAACAGAGGGGAAAAAGGAGTAAATTAAACACAAAGCAAACAAAAGGAAGGGAGCAACGGGCGCCTGGGTGGCTCAGTTGGTTAAGCGACTGCCTTCGGCTCAGGTCATGATCCTGGTGTCCCTGGATCGAGTCCCGCATTGGGCTCCCTGCTCAGCGGGGGTCTGCTTCTCCCTCTGACCCTCTTCCCTCTCGTGCTCTCTGTCTCTCATTCTCTCTCTCTCAAATAAATAAATAAAATCTTTAAAAAAAAAAAAGGAAGGGAGCAATATCAATACAAACCAAAATCAATGAAATTGAGGGGTGCCTGGCTGGCTTAGTTGGTAGAGCATGCGACTCGATCTTGGGGTCATGAGTTTGAACCCCACAATGGGGGTAGAGTTTACTTAAATAAATAAATAAATAAATAAAATTGAAAAGAGAAAAATCAATAAAACCAAAAGCAGACTCTTTTAAAAAATTAATATAATTCATAAACACAAAGCCAGATTGATGAAGATAAAGAAAGGAAACAAATTACCAATATCAAGAATGAAAGAAGGGACAGCACTAGACAAATCTAACAGATATTAAAAGAGTAATAAAGGAATTTTACTAATAACTCTATGCCCATAAATTCAACAACTTTGTTGAGATAGACACATTTCTGGGCCACCTGGGTGGCTCAGTCGGTTAAGCATCTGCCTTCAGCTCAGGTCATGATCTCTGAGTCCTGGGATCAAGCCCTGTGTTCTACTCCCTGCTCAGCAGGGAGTCTGCTTCTACCTTTCCCTCTGCTCCCACCCCGGTTGTGTGCGCGCTCGCCCTCTCTCTCAAATAATTAAAAATTTTTAGGGGGTGGGCGCCTGAGTGGCTCAGTTGGTTAAGCGACTGCCTTCGGCTCAGGTCATGATCCTGGAGTCCCGGGATCAAGTCCCACATCAGGCTCCCTGCTCAGCGGGGAGTCTGCTTCTCCCTCTGACCCTCCTCCCTCTCATGCTCTCTGTCTCTCATTGTCTCTC
>NW_027681886.1:0-373 GCF_054177405.1 Leptonychotes weddellii
AGTCCCGCATCGGGCTCCCTGCTCAGTGGGGAGCCTGCTTCTCCCTCTCCCTCTTCTTGTGCTCTCTCTGTCAAATAAAGAAAATATTTTTAAAAAAAGAAAGAAAGAAAATCTTCTCATTTAGAATCTTTTTATTTTTCTTGAAATAATTCAAATTGGGTTTCTGTCACACTCCAACCACAGGGTCCTGAACTACAAGGCTACAGTTTTATGGTTGGAATTCAAGCTAAAGCTCCAAATCTTCCTGGGAGATGTGATCCAGAGGTCCAAATTCTTACTAAAGTATAAATGACTAAGATCCTTTCTTGAGAGAAGGCTGTGATTATGGGCTTATTTGAAAATACACAGGGCTTTATAAGGTTAAAAGTAGAGA
>NW_027681887.1:0-373 GCF_054177405.1 Leptonychotes weddellii
AGTTTTTTGATTACTGATTCAATTTCATTGCTGGCAATGGTCTGTTCAAATTTCCTAATTCTTCCTGATTCAACTTTGGGAGGTTATATGCTTCTAAGAATGTATCCATTTCTTATATATTGTCCAATTTGTTGATACATAATTTTTCATATTCTCTTACATTCTTTTGTATTTGTGTCAGTAGTTATTTCTCCCCTTTTATTTCTGATCTTATTTGAGTTCTCTCTCTGTCTCTCTCCTACTTCCCTCACTCCCTCGTTCCCTCCCTCCTTCTGTTTTTTTTTTTATTCTTATGTTAATCCCCATACATTACATCATTAGTACTAGATGAAGTGTTCCATGATTCATTGTTCGTGCACAACACCCAGTGTTC
>NW_027681888.1:0-373 GCF_054177405.1 Leptonychotes weddellii
AGTAATTTAATGGACCCTGAGGACAGATACTGTAAGACTGTCACAGCCCGAGGGACGTGTGGTAGCAGGTAGGTGCATTGAAAGGTTGTATATAGTCATTTGTAAAACCTGGTCAGTTTTTTTATAACATTTTTAGCACGTATTTGCTTAAGAAAAATCAGTCCAAAAAAAAGAAACAAGAGAAATAATTTAAAAGTCACCTGCTGAGGGGCGCCTGGGTGGCTCAGTCAGTTGAGCATCTGACTCCTGATTTCGGCTCAGGTCATGACGTCTGGGTCATGCGATCCAGCCTGGCGTTGGGCTTGCAGTCAGTAGGCAGTCTGCTTGTCCCCCTTCCTTTGCTCTTACCCTGCTCACTCATTCACACACGTGC
>NW_027681889.1:0-373 GCF_054177405.1 Leptonychotes weddellii
TTATAAATATTAGAGCTTTTTACCACTTTTTAACATAATGCCATGCTTTGAGGAGAAAAAAAAAAAGCCAAAGTTTCATGTTTATAAATGTGAATGTATTTTACTTGTAGTACATATGGTCCCTGACTTAACGATGGTTTTACTTAAGATTTTTTTTTTTAAAGATTTTATTTATTTGACAGAGAGAGACACAGCGAGAAAGGGAACACAAGCAGGGGGAGTGGAAGAGGGAGAAGCAGGCTCCTGGCCGAGCAGGGAGCCCAATGCGGGGCTCGATCCCAGGACCCTGGGATCACAACCTGAGCCGAAGGCAGATGCTTAACAACTGAGCCACCCAGGTGCCCCTTTACTTAAGATTTTTTGATATTACAAT
>NW_027681891.1:0-373 GCF_054177405.1 Leptonychotes weddellii
CTGATCTCAGGATCTCTTTATATCGTGAAAAATCATAGAAGACCTTAATGATATTTTATTTATATGAGTTATATCTATCAATACTTACTGAATTAGAAAATAAAACAGAAATTTAACAATAGCCTTATTATATATTGGATGTTAATATAAAACACTTCAGGGGGGACTATATTCTCCAAGATAAAAAAATATATAGCATAACTTTACATTTTTGCAAATCTTTTTTTTTTTATTCTTATGTTAATCCCCATACATTACATCATTAGTTTTAGATGAAGTGTTCCATGATTCATTGTTTGTGCATACCCAGTGCTCCATGCAGAATGTGCCCTCCTCAATACCCACCACCAGGTTAACCCATCCTCCCACCCCC
>NW_027681892.1:0-373 GCF_054177405.1 Leptonychotes weddellii
GCCAGGCCCGTGTGCACTTGAGTGCAGCCAGGTGACCAGCCGGGGCTACTGGGTGAGGGGAAAGGTGGGGGGCACCTTTTCAGATGGCTTTGGGAAACCCCCTGCATGGGAGGCTCTGCTGTCCACTTGGGGGCTTCTCTGTGGTGGCCCTTTGGGGAGGAGGGTCTCGCAAGGCCTCTTTCACGCAACACCACACGGATGGGGGTTCGCGGGGCCTGGGCAGGAACCTGGACGGGCCAGGAAGCCTCCTCTGCTCTGCTGGGGCCGCAGCTCCACGCAGCGAGGCCAGAGCGTGCTCAAGATCTGACCGTTGGGTCCCAGCGTCCGGAGCCCCGTGGCTTCCTGGAGGCACAATGCTGCTGGGGTGGGACGC
>NW_027681893.1:0-373 GCF_054177405.1 Leptonychotes weddellii
ATATTTCCTCATTCTGAGGCTTTAAAATCCTATTCTATTTCACTGAAAAAGCAATTTAGGTCACAACTACTAAATTGATTTCATGACCCACTAATGGGTTGCCACTCACAGTTTGAAAAATACTGCTTTTGATCCTGGCTCAAAAGTCACTTTCTCATTGGGGAAGACTTCCCGTAGCCCCAGTAACACGCACTTCTAGGACCACCCCATGGGGTGCCTTGCCCTTTCGTATCACTCAGAGGCTTGTAATGATCTGCTCATGTCTGACTCCTCCCCTGGACTGTGAACTCCCAGACTGCAGGGACCCTATCTGGGTTTGCTCCCCGTTGCACCCCCGGGGCCTAGTACAAGGCCTGGCATATTATACGTACTT
>NW_027681894.1:0-373 GCF_054177405.1 Leptonychotes weddellii
GGGGGTAGGAACCCTCCCATGGGATTGGCACCCAAGGCCTTCTGTCTTCTGAGCTCAGTAAAGACAATAAAACATTGCAGACTTTTCCAGCTCTGGATCCTGCCCAGAGCCCCACCAGCCTTCCTTGCTCAGAGCCCACCCAGAAGCCGGTAAGAGTGGAGTCAGCTGAGAATTCAGGGCCCACCACAGGCTGGAAGGCCCTGAGAGCCAGAAAATGGGCCTCCTCTCTCCCTTGCTCCCCTGAAGGCCAGTCGGCACACCCTGGAATTCTTTCTGCCTGGCGTATGCCAGTCTTACCCACACCTCCGGGCCGGAAAAGCAGTCCCCCCCCACATTCTCTCCTTATCAAGCACCTTTCACCCTTCAGAATTTG
>NW_027681895.1:0-373 GCF_054177405.1 Leptonychotes weddellii
GTTTCCTGACTTGTTAATTTTAGCCATCCTGACTGGTGTGAGGTGGTATCTCATTGAGGTTTTGATTTGGATTTCCCTGACGCCAAGCAATGTTGAACACTTTTTCATGTCTGTTGGCTGTGGAGAAAGGGGAACCCTCCTACACTGTTGGTGGGAACGCAAGCTGGTGCAGCCACTCTGGAAAACAGTATGGAGGGTCATCAAAAAGTTGAAAATAGAGCTACTCTACGACCCAGCAATTGCACTACTGGGTATTTACCCCAACGATACAAATGTAGTGATCCGAAGGGGCACCTGCACCCCAATGTTTATAGCAGCAAGGTGCACAATAGCCAAACTATGGAAAGAGCCCAGATGTCCATCAACGGATATG
>NW_027681896.1:0-7399 GCF_054177405.1 Leptonychotes weddellii
ATAGTCTCTCATGGTTCATCTCTCCCTCCGATTTCCTCCCCCTTCATTTTTCCCTTCCTTCTCCTAATGTCCTCCATGCTATTCCTTATGTTCCACAAATAAGTGAAACCATATGATGATTGACTTTCTCTGCTTGACTTATTTCACTTAGCATAAACTCCTCCAGTCCCATCCATGTTGATGTAAAAGTTGGGTATTCATCCTTTCTGATGGCTGAGTAATATTCCTTTGTATATATGGACCACATCTTCTTCATCCATTCATCTCGGCTCTTTCCAAAGTTTGGTTATTGTGGACATTGCTGCTATGAACATTGGGGTGCATATGGCCCTTCTTTTCACTACATCTGTGTCTTTGGGGTAATTGTGGACATTGCTGCTATGAACATTGGGGTGCATATGGCCCTTCTTTTCACTACATCTGTGTCTTTGGGGTAAATACCCAGGAGTGCAATTGCTGGGTCATAAGGTAGCTCTATTTTTGAATTTTTGAGGAGCCTCCACACTGTTTTCCAAAGTGGCTGTACCAACTTGCATTCCCACCAACAGTGTAAGAGGGTTCCCCTTTCTCCACAACCTCTCCAATATTTGTTGTTTCTTGCCTTGTCAATTTTGCCATTCTAACTGGTGTAAAGTGATATCTCACTGTGGTTTTGATTTGAATTTCTCTGATTGCTAAAACAAATAATCAAGTCAAAAAATGGGCAGAAGACATGAACAGACAGTTCTCCAAAGAAGACATACAAATGGCTAACAGACACATGAAAAAATGTTCATCATCATTAGCCATCAGGGAAATTCCCCCTTTTTTCTTGATCAAACTCCCCAGAATTTTCTTTATGCATTTACTCACAGAAAACCTTATTTTTTCTGATGTCTTCAATTGTTTCTTTGCATACTGTAATTCACTTTGCATACTGTAGTTTTTGATGTTGTGATCCACGATCCATTGTTTGTGTATTAAACAACTGTGTTTGACCCCATAAAAAACTAATGATGTATTGTATGGTGACTAACATAACATAATAAAAGAAAAGAAAAGAAAAATACAGTGGCAAAAAATAAAATAAAATAAAATATAAAATACGATAAAATAAAATAAAATAAAATGGCAACCACTTTCAGAATAAAAAGAGACCGTGTCATTTTCTGCCTAGCAGAGAGCGGAAGTGGAAACGAGATGAGATCAAAAGCATTAATAAATATTTTTGATAAAGTTATAAAAAATAAAAGCACACAAACCAGATGGTATACAAGTAATCTCTAGCAATACTGAGATTGTCAGACTAGATTAAAAATTTCTTCTTTATGGTGTTAAAAGGAGACAAATCTAAAATACCCATGGGAGGAATAGTAAGATTCAGATGAAATATGAAACAGGTAAGCGTCACCCATAGAAAGCACGAAAAAGAATACAACAGAGCAGATGTTATGGCAAACTCTCTCCAGGAGATTCAAAGTTAGGGTGGGAGATGTAAGACAGAATAGGACATGCAGAATTATAAATGAGCCTCCTGGAGCATGCACGGAAATGTTCACGAGGTATTGACGCTTACGAAATTCATAGTGTTGATCACAAGCTGATTTTTGAAGAGGAAGAAAAGTACATTTTCAAAATTAGCCAGGATAGCAAAATATTTAAGTTCCGCTACCCCCATCCCACCAATATTTAATGTACTTGTAGAGATTCAGCTGACAAACCACAGACTACTAACAAACAGTAAGGAGAAGGTGAGACCATGTGTTTTTTTAACCAGACCCAATGGTCCAAATAGAGACATTTCTAAAATCCCAGAAAATTCCATGATGTGGGGTATAAAAATACCATCCATTCCATAGGTATTTCTTAATTCATTTCAGGTTCTCCTCCCTTTCTGACACAAGTAGGGTTTTGTCTGTGAATGGCTACTTTTTATTTCAGGATTTTGGGTAATTAGTCAATGATTTTTAAAATGCAACACAATTGACCAGAAGGGCAAAGGAATCTTGCACCTGTTTGCAGTTAATAAGACAGTGTTACAATAACAAAGAAAACATTGTCAGAGTCGGAAGGAGAAACTGACAAATCCAAAAATAAAGTAGGAGATTTTGACATTAGAGTTCTCAGGAGCAGACAGATCAAATAGAAAGATTTGAACAACCCAGTGAACAAGGGTGGTATCGCTGCTTATTTACCAACCTGCCCCTGTGCACCTTCCACCTGCAGATTCCCTCATAAAGAAGAACCCACTAGTTCTCTATCCATTACCCTCCCTTCAAAGGACTTCCTCTGGATACCTGGTTCTCTTTGAGATAGAAGGGAGGCACTGGGGGGTGAATCATCATCAAAGAACGGATTTTGCTATCTCTCAGTGAATTCTGCCAAGCTGCGTCTAGGATGCAGGTATATTTATGACCTGTTGTCCTCTGCTTTGAAAATGGAGATATAATTAGAAGACAATTTGGAAGAACAGAAAAGTCACATTTTATATCATATTACACTAAGTATTGTAAGTAATCTGTTTTCCCTGGTGGGCAAACACTCCTTGAGAGTTAGGAGCAGGAAAATCTCCTGCGTGGTCCCTAGTGGTGCCCATATCTAAGTGATGCAAACATAAACATGTTTATTAATTGTACTTTGTGGTGGATACCTGCGGGCTTGGGCTTCCCGGCTTCCTCTCTCCTTTCACTGATGAGAGCACGTCAACCCTTGGGGCTCTCTGTCACTCCTTTGGTGGCTCATGCACGGTGGGGACTGTGAATCCCAACCCCAAGCCTAGCACTGCAGCATGGGACTCGGGCTAATTACCATAGGACCCATGTTCTTGGGCATAGCCATCACCTCAGCAGTGAGCAGGTTACCAAAATTAATACAGAGTGCATTGTATCTAAATTTTGGTGAAACAAAAATTCTGTCTTTCCTCTACTTTGGCATTGAAGCAATGGCCCCAGAGACTCCAGCATCTCTCTGGTGACCACCATGGGCAAGAGACTGAGTAAGGATGTTGTCGAAGAGGGAGTAGGGCTGATGGTGGGTGGAGCTGATGCTCTGCATGGAGGACCCCTTGTCTCTAGGAGCCAAAGCATCTCCATGTTGCCAAGTTACTGTGGGTTTCTATTGCTTGAATATAAACATTCCTAATTGTTACAAACAGCAAATAATCTGAAATCTTCCTGTCTTATTTAATTGTCACGTGGAGCTTCCTTAGCATCATACAAATTTTGACATCTTTCAGGAAGCAGGAAAATTCAGGGTGGGTCCAGGAAGGAGCTGTCTCACAAAAGCTGGAATCGGTGTTGGGACCTTCATAAGCCGCACCTTCCATAAGCTCTCCGGAGCCGAGTGCACCGGCCTTGATGAGAAAGAATAAATGTGCCCCTTGGAAAAACACTGAAAAGGGCAGAGCAGACCTCTCTTCATTTCCATCTGAGAAAACGTGAGTGAACGTTCACTAGGCACTTAAGCTTCAACTTGGCTGAAAGTGATATTTACAGTGAAGAATCATCCCTTTCTCTCTTACAGAAAGCAACCTAACGAGAAGGCTGAGCCGGGCAAGCAGATGACTTGCAGTTAATAAGACTCTCCATCCCAGGTCATAAATCTCTGCTAACGTCAAATAGTGGCCCCAGAAAGGCTGTTGGTTCTAGAAACAGGGGAATCCGTCCGGCTGCCTTATTTCTCATGATGAAGTGAAACACTCCCAGACCTCCAGCAAAACATGACAGAGTGATTCCATTATCCGGGCTGCTTAGCAAATGTCCCATATCCGGTGGCCCAGTATGTCTGTTACCAAAGGGAAGGTCCTTGTTAGGGGAATGAAATTAAATATACAGCAGGGTTGTCCCTCCTGACACTGTCACTGCTGATGGTACTGTTTCCTCTGTAACCACGGCTGCAGCCATTACAGCATCCACAGGACATGTTCACCAACGAGGAGGCGCTCCCCCTCACCACTAAACTGTACGGGGGGAGTCCCAGCCATGCGCGAAGTCAACCTACGGCTGAAGAGTGGTCACGACATGTTGGTGAGCACCATGCAACAGCTCAACCAGATTCCAGAGACCCACCCTCCTGTCCTCCACCCCCCGCCCAAGAACACGCAGCTTCTCAGCCTCTCTCTTCCCATTGCTGATCCTCCTTGTCCCTGTTGCCCCTGGCCCAGCTCAGGCGGTCAGGCTGCCTCCCAGCTAGACCACTCTGAGCTCAGTGTCTCTGCTCCAAGAGCTCCTCTTCAGACAGGCTGTAGAAACTTCGCTGTCATTCAAATCTGCACTTGTCATCCACTCAGTTCCAAATCCTTCAGTGGCTCTCTGTGCCCAGCATCTTCCACTTGCCCTTTGTAACACCATAACGCTGGGGTTATTTGTTCAAACTCTGCCATCCTGCTGCCCCTAGATTGGGAGCTCCATGGGAAGTTCTTGTGGATCTTGTTTATGCTTTTAGTCCAAAAACTAACAGGGTTTCGTTCATAGCTAATATTCACTGATTTCTAAAACAAAGAAGTATCCCCTATGATACACTGCCTAAAGTAACACTGGACTGTTTCAATTGTTTTAATTAAGAAAGTATTCATCCTTACTACACTTAAAGCCCTGTGGAGGCTTTCAGGCTGCAGGCAAATGAGGGTTTACACTGTCGGGGAAGAGAGATTGGACACACAGACATGTCGTTATTGTGGGTTAGTATTTTCTATTAATTGAAATAAAAAGATTCCTAATCAGTGTAAACAGCAACAAATTCAAATTTTCCTTGTATCATTTAATTGTGGTGTAGGATTTGATCATCAATGCTGCAAGCCAGGAGCTCCCAAAAATGCAGGTGGGCGGGAGATTACATAGGTGTCTGCATCATCCTTGTAGGACGGCCGAGGCCACCGATAAATCGCTGGCTCCTTGCACTGTCCCTGGGGCTGCTGCGTCCACAGGGAGCCTGGAGAGGGCAGAGAGGAATGAGCGCAGGCCAGTGGCAGAATGCCTCCGAGCTCACGCTCAGGCCCGGTGTCCCTGGCACCGTCCTCCCTGTCCCCCTCCCCCGGTGCTCACAGAGCCTCAGGGACACACACTGACCGTGTGGCTCCCTTAGGCTGGGTTGTGCGGAGCCACCACACCTTGTGGCTTCCTCGATGCCACTCGGGGACTGGGAACCGAGCAGTGTCCCCTCTTCAGGTGTGTTGCAGGCTCGCTGACCCTTCGGCCCCCTGGGAAGCAGCGGCTCTTGCTCCTGATGCAGCTCAGAAGCTCCCCAGTACATCCCACCTACGTCATGCCTACATCCTTCCCCCCTTCCTCTCTCCGGCTGGCATTTTATCATCTGACATCTCCGGAGAAGGCTGAGTGCAGGACAGTAGAATATTCTGAGAGCGAGAGACCACAGTCACCTAACTCGTAGGACAGGAAATGGTTAGACCCGTTCTGTTTGATTGTCCGTTACTTTGTTAATCTCTCTCTGCGCTTGCTTTCTCGATTGTACGTTACCTTAGGGGTGTGTGTATAGGACAAAACAGACCCTATAGGGCCGGGCACCACGATGGTCTCAGCCACCCCCTGGGGCCCTGGGGTGACCCCCTGCTGATAAGGGGGTCACTGTCCTCCAGTCCCCCTTTGGGGTCCCTGTTCCTGGGACCAGGTGGTGGCGTGTGCGAGGGCAAGGTACAAGCATCCCTACGGCAATAACGACTTCCGGCCTCAGCCTGCACCCTGACGCGCCCCCCCCCCACTTGTGTGCTATTTGTTCGGAGAGGGGAGGGGCCCAAGTTCACCAGGAGCCTCAAGTGTGAAGGCCTTCGGGAAGCTTCGGGATACATGTGAGGAATCCAAAAGCCCAGGTGGGAACGAAGAGCTACAAGGGGCTGGTGAGACAGGCCGGTCAGACCCCAGAGCCCTGGCAGCCAGTGTCCATTCTTAAAAACTTAATGGCTCACTGGGAAGCCTGATTCAAACTTGGTTAGGAAAAAATGAGTTTGTAGAGAGAATTTAGAAACAGTGTACAGGTCAAAGAAAGCCTATGTCAGGAAAAATAAGACAGTGAGTAGAAATGAGCATGTGACCATATTGTCCTTCTTTTGACAGAAGGAGAGAAGGAAACAAGGAGACTAACATGAACTTAGCGGTGGTGCCTGTTACTGGTGGATTGTTTCTTGGTCCCAAATCCACCTGCCGTTTCCTGATCTATGATCACAGACTTGAATGCTCTAAACTCTTCTCCATGGCCAGCCGGTGCACTGCTGTGAGCTCAGGACCCTGGGCTCCTACTCTGCCCTGATCCATAGGCGAAAGCGGGCTGTATGCCTGGCGCCTGCAGTACATGGTACCAGGCATGGGCACCTTCCCGCAGGCACTTCCCAGTGCCTGGAGGGAGCTTTCCAGAGAGTTCCCCGAGCCCACCAGCTCAGGCAGCTTCCCCGCCATCCGGTGGGCCAGGCACTCCCCACAGCGGGACCATGCCTCACCCCAGACGTGTGTCCTCCTTGGGCACTCTCGCTGCCCCCAGAGCCAGGGACGGGTCCCTATAGCAGCTCTCTCTTCCTATGCTCTTCAGAGTCTTATATTTTCTCCTGAGTAAGTAACTCTCTTTATTGGTGATGATTCTTTATATTGAACTTTTTCTGATCAAAAACTACTGTGAGGTGCTGTCTCCTGATTTGATCCTGATGAACACATTGATGTTAAACTTTTATAAAAACCAAACCACATATTCTGCTGTCCTGTCCATGGCCCCAAGATTTATGACAATACTGTGGGAATCCCTACGTGCGAATTGAGTAAAAACCGATCTGATACGGAGCAACAATTGTTCTAGCCAGTTTCCTCCTGGAGGAAAATTGAAGGCAGAATATCAGGGATTTTACCACATATCTGGGTCAAAGGAATGAGAGGAAAGATTTGAAATATTTGTGAAATGTCTAGTGCACTGGAAGCTTCAAGAGCTTCTGAGTCCAGAACGCGTATGTTAGTTTCCCCGCTTCTTTAGACACAACCAATGTTAACATATCAAATACAAATGTTCCCTGACTTCTGATGGTGCCAAAATGATCCAGAGTCAGTAGAAACCTTCAAATGTTGGACCTCGATCTTTTCCTGGGCTAACAATATGTGAGCCACACCATCACCGGGGTCAACAACCAGCACAGGGACAGGCATCCTGCAAACAAGCAGACATTCTGTTTGTCACTTTGAGGACAGTATTCAGTACATTAAATGAGACAGTCAACACTTTAGTATAAGATAGGCTTGGTGTTACTCGGCATCAGGGAAATCCAAATCAAAACCTCAATGAGATACCACCTCACACCAGTCAGAATGGCTAAAATTAACAAGTCAGGAAACGACGGATGTTGGCAGGGATGCAAAGAAAGGGGAACCCTCCTACACTGTTGGTGGGAATGCAAGCTGGTGCAGCCACTCTGGAAAACAGTGTGGAG
>NW_027681897.1:0-373 GCF_054177405.1 Leptonychotes weddellii
AAGAACAGGTGAATGATAAGCTTATTTCCCATGGGACTGTAAACTCCAGCGCCAGAGGAAAATAATATAGGGAGCTCCAGGTGTTCCCTCATGACTTGCTTATACTTCAGGCTAAAGTTTTACATTTCTTTTTTAGTTTCTTTTCTTATTCCTTTTTTCTTTCTCTCTCTCTCTCTCTTTTTTAACCCTGCTCCCATTTTAAATAAATTCGTATTTCCCAACCTGTGTTTCTAAGTCACTTCTTAACTTTTATTTTCTTTTTATAGATTTATGCCCCATACTAGCCCATTTTTCACTCTATTCGATTTTATCTTGCTATATATGTAAGTTCTGATTTCTTTACAATTTTAAGATATAGCGTCTTCTAACACAC
>NW_027681898.1:0-373 GCF_054177405.1 Leptonychotes weddellii
GGCAGGATATAAAATCAATGCACAGAAATCAGTTGCATTTCTATACACTAACAAAGAGACAGATGAAAGAGAAATTCAGAAGTCTATCCCATTTACAACTGCACCAAAACCCAAAAGATACCTAGGAATAAACCTAACCAAAGAGGGAAAGGATCTGTACTCTGAGAACTATAGAACACTTATGAAAGAAATTGAGAAAGACACAAAGAAATGGAAAATCATTCCATGCTCATGGATTGGAAAAACAAATATTGTTAAAATGCCTATATGACCCAGAGCAATCTATATGTTCAATGCAATCCCTATCAAAATACCATCAACTTTTTTCACAGAGCTGGAACAAATAATCCTAAAATTTGTATGGAACCAGAAA
>NW_027681899.1:0-373 GCF_054177405.1 Leptonychotes weddellii
TGACCTGAGGCGAAATCAAGAGTGGGACGATTAACAGACTGAGCCACCCAGGTGCCCTGTTGTGATTGGTTGTCTTATAAAAAAGGGGAAATTTGGACACGGACACACACATAGGGAGAAAACTATGTGAAGATGAAGGCAGAGATCAAGGTGATGCAACGGGAGCCAAGGAAGCCCAGATTGCTGACAAACCACCAGAAGCTGAGAGAAAGGCATGGAAAGATTGTCCCTCACAGCCCCAGGAGGAAACAATCCTGCAGATTCCGTGATCTACCTGTAGCCTTCAGAACTGTTGAAAGATGTATTTCTGTTGTCCTAAGCCTCTCAGTTTTTGATACTTTGCTGCAGCAGCCCTAGGAAACTAACTGATGGT
>NW_027681900.1:0-373 GCF_054177405.1 Leptonychotes weddellii
TCTTAAAGTTGCTCTCTTACGTGTATAATAGAGATGGAGGGAATAGTTTTTTTTATTTCTAATTCGTAGAATTTAAACTGCAGTATATACCACAAGCCTTAGAAAACCATGCCCTCCCAATTCAGACTAAAATATAAGCCACAAAAATATCCACATTCAAGAAAATGCACGTACACACACACACACACACACACACACACATCCAAATCAAAAATTACAGGGAAATAGCAATCAAAGACAACTAAATATTTTTAATTATTGATGACGCTTGAACTCTATAATAACTAAATCACCAAAAAATTTTCTTGCATAATTTGATTACTACTTTTTGTTACTAGTGTCTACATTGGTTTGTCACTGCAAATGAGCCCAA
>NW_027681901.1:0-373 GCF_054177405.1 Leptonychotes weddellii
CTGTAACAAAAGGAGGTATCATCAGAAGTGTTCTGTTGCTCCCAGCCCGTTCAGTATCACTTGCATTATTTCCTCTTAGACTTTTGCTCATTTTGCTGTACTTTCTTTGAAATTACACAAATGAGTAGGTCATGTGATGGTGTGTTCTTTGCAGATGGAGGATTCAGAAGGGACAGTGAGGCAGATAGGGGCGTTCTCTGAAGGCATCAACAATCTAACAGTAAGTCTGTAAAACGAAGTTAAAATGTTATTCTAAAGGGGCGCCTGGGTGGCTCAGTCGGTTAAGCGGCTGCCTTCGGCTCAGGTCATGATCTTGGAGTCCCGGGATCGAGTCCCGCATCGGGCTCCCTGCTCGGCGGGGAGTCTGCTTCTC
>NW_027681902.1:0-373 GCF_054177405.1 Leptonychotes weddellii
TGCTAGGTGGGAAGCCAGCTTCTCCCTCTCCCACTTCTCCTGCTTGTGTTCCCTCTCTTGCTATGGGTCTCTCAGTCAAATAAATAAATAAAATCTTAAAAAAAAAAAAAGTTACTTAGGCCAGAAGTAAGGCATTAGAAATAGTGTAGCCAACTAGGAGTCATAAAAATAAAAAATATAGGGGGGCGGAGCAAGATGGTGGAGGAGTAGGAGACCTGGATTTCGTCTCCTCTCAGGAATTCAGCTGGATAGGGATCAAACCATTCTGAACACCTACAAACTCAACAGGAGATTGAAGAAAAGAATAGCAACAACTCTCTGAACAGAAAAGTGACCACTTTCTGGAAGGTAGGACGTGCGGAGAAGTGATTCC
>NW_027681903.1:0-373 GCF_054177405.1 Leptonychotes weddellii
GATTTATTTATTTATTTTAGAGAGAGAGAGCACAAGCGAGTGCAGGGTGGGGAGGGGCAGAGGGAGAGGGAGAGAGAGAGAGAAAGAACGTCAAGCAGACTCCCTGATGAGCGTGGAGCCCAATGAGGGGCTTGATCCCACTACCCTGAGATCATGACCTGAGCCGAAACCAAGAGTCCTCCACTTAACTGAGCCACCCAGGCACCCCAATTTTATTGATTTCTAACTTACTGTTTTCACCCTGAAATGAGAAGATTTCAAGGCATGATCATCACCTGCAAGAAGGTAACACCACCCACCTAACTTCCCTGCCTCATGGTTGGGTGGGGTCTCTGGGTAACGACACAGAGCAGCCAACATTGCCCGTGACTTT
>NW_027681904.1:0-373 GCF_054177405.1 Leptonychotes weddellii
AAAAAAAAAAAACACTGGCTGCAGAGACACCTAAGTGGCTCAGTCGGTTAAGCGTCCGCTTTTGGCTCGAGTCATGATCCCAGGGTCCCGGGATCGAGTCCCACGTCTGGCTCCCAGAGCCTGTTTCTCCCTCTCCCTCTACCACTCCCCCTGCTTGTGCTCTTTCTCTCAAATAAATAAGTAAAAATCTTTTAAAAAACAGTTTGCAAATATTTTAACAATTCCCTTTATTAGCTACTCCAAACTTAACGCCTTGCGTCCTCATTCTTAGCAGATTTTACTTTGCAGAGAAAAATATGGAGGACTTGGTGGTAGCAGTGGCAGCAATGGGCTTTCTAATGGGTCAGAACCCAGACTCACACACTCACCTCTT
>NW_027681905.1:0-373 GCF_054177405.1 Leptonychotes weddellii
GTTACTGTGTCTGTTATTTACAACATTGTATGTGAAAATTTAAAATACTGGAATTAAGAGATGAGATATTAGAATATTTCATTTTGGGGGGCAGAGCAAGATGGCAGAGGAGTAGGAGACCTGGATTTTGTCTCCTTTCAGGAATTCAGGTGGATAGGGATCAAACCATTCTGAACACCTACAAACCCAACAGGAGATCGAAGAAAGGAATAGCAACAACTCTCTCAACAGAAAAGTGACCACTTTCTGGAAGGTAGGACGTGCGGAGAAGCGAATCCGAGGCGATATTCGGGAGGATAGACGGCGGGGGAAGGGCCTCCGTCGGCCGCTTCTGGCAAGTGTTAGAGCCGCGGAGCACAAAATCGGAACTTTT
>NW_027681906.1:0-373 GCF_054177405.1 Leptonychotes weddellii
AGACTAAGCTTATTGTGAAGCTTATACCAGGTGTTGCAGGAGTGGGAGGAGAGGGTTCCCATTGGGTTGAGGAAAGATGGGGGAGGGGAGAAGTGCAGATTGTCTAGGGTTATCTTGGATCTAACTTGGAGTTGGATGGGAAGCTATCTATCAGAGGGTTTTGAGCATAAGAGTGACATATTGTGACTTTCATTTTTTTTAAAAAAATTTTTTATTGTTATGTTAATCCCCATATATTACATCATCAGTTTTATTTTTATTTTTTTTTAAAGATTTTATTTATTTATTTGACAGAGAGAGACACAGCGAGAGAGGGAACACAAGCAGGGGGAGTGGGAGAGGGAGAAGCAGGCTCCCTGCAGAGCAGGGAGCC
>NW_027681907.1:0-7399 GCF_054177405.1 Leptonychotes weddellii
AAAAATCTAATTCAGGGGAATTAAAGATAGGAAGATAAATTAATAAAAAGCTATCAGGATCTACTAAAATTTAATTTTTAAAATTATTTTCAAATACATAGAGTAATTCAAACCAAGCTAATGAAGCATAGCCCAGTGCAGGTATTAAAAAGGATGTGCTTTTGTTAATAATAAAAGCTTATAGTTAGTAAAGGATCCTCTTCTGAACAAGATTCTTCAGAAAAGTCTTAAGCTATTTGATACCTGCAAAGATATGCTTATAAAATTAGAATCCTATTATACATACGGCTAAGGTTTTTGTTTGCTTTGTGTAACTCTGTATTATATTTTTCTCTTGCCTTTGTCAGGAAAAATTATGAAAGACTTTGAAATTGGCAAAAAAGATGGTCTAGATGTTTTCCATCATTTATTGTCTTTGAGCTGTTTTAAAACATTGTAAGTGGGGGCGCCTGGGTGTCTCAGTTAGTTAAGCGACCAACTCCTGATTTCGGCTCAGGCACGATGGCAAGGTTGTGAGATGGAGCCCCATGGCAGGCTCTGCGCTCAGCAGGGGGTCTGCTTGAGAGCCTCTCCTTCTCCCTCTGCCCCTCCCCCCACTCGAGCGTGTGCTCTCTGTCTCTTTCTCTGTCTCTCTCTAAAATAAATAAATAAATCTTTAAAACACTTTAAGTTGTGGGGATGCCTGGCTCTCTCAGTCGGTAGAGCATGTAACTCTTAATTATGGGGTTGTAAATTTGAGCCCCACGTTGGGTGTAGAGATTACTTAAAAATACATAAAGAAAAGAAAACACTGTAAGTTGTAGAAAACTGGTAATAGTGAAATTTTTCTTTTTAAGATTTTATTTATTTATTTGACACAGAGAGAGAGAGAGATCACAAGTAAGCAGACAGGCAGGCAGAGGGAGAAGCAACCTCCCCGCCCCTAGCAGGGGGCCCGATGCGGGGCTGGAACCCAGGACCCTGGGATCATGACCTGAGCCGAAGGCAGACATTTAACCGAGTGAGCCACCCAGGTGCCCTGTATATAAATAAATCTTTAAAAAAAAATGTTGTTACAATCTCGGCACATTTTGTATATATGTATACATAATATATAGTAATTATATATTGTATTTCAGTATTATTATGTTATATTAAAGACTTTATCCATATAAAAATTATGTTCATTTATTTTTACATATCAGATGTAACTTTTTTTTTTAAGATTTTATTATTTGAGAGAGAGAGAGCGTGAGCAGGGGGAAGAGGCAGAGGCCAAAGGAGAGCCAGAGGGAGAGGGAGAAGCAGACTCCCCACTGAGCAGGGAGCCCCAGGCAGGGATCCATCCCAGGACCCTGGGATCATTACCTGAGCCCAAGGCAGACACTTAATGACTGAGCCACCCAGGTGCCCTCAGACATAACTTTTATTGCTGTCTTTAAAAATAGGCTTTGTCACTATCCTTAGAGACATTTTGTCTAATTTTTTGCAATGGCTGTATTACCTTTGTTTTGCATGCCATAGGAACAACCAAATTTTCTAGTCAGTTGCCTATTTTTAATATGAAACTTCATCAGACCTGTCACATTTGAAAGTTCTCAATAATAAACCAACCACAGTCATCTGAAGTCTCTGTCTTCTACAGATAGTTTTTGTTTTATTGTGATGCTTGCTTGAAGGTTCTATTCTAAGATATAAAAGTCAGTTTGAGTCCTCAACAAAGGACAGTCTCAGAGCAGAGCCTCCTGGAAAAAGGATTGAGACAGGCTCTTCAAAATATTAACACTTCAGAGCTGAGCTAACATTACTTAGACAACTCAGACTACACCAGTGGACTGAGTTAGGATTTCCAAGACTCCATTAGGTCAAGAAGCAGGTGGTTTCATGAGACTCCTAACCCAAAATGTCCCAGAACGAGATTTAACTTTATAGGACTAAATGAAACTGATAGAAATTTATTGTGGTGATTTGCTTAGGATATTATTGATGTTTTGGGCGCCTGGGTGGCTCAGTTGGTTGAGCGACTGCCTTCGGCTCAGATCATGATCCTGGAGTCCCTGGATCGAGTCCCGCATCGGGGTCCCTGCTTGGCGAGGAGCCTGCTTCTCCCTCTAACCCTCCCCCCTCTCATGTACTCTCTCTCTCTCAAATAAATAAATACATCTTTAAAAAAAAAAAGAATATTATTGATGTTTTAATGTTCTATTTTCTAGATATATGAGGAAGCTTTTTATCCTCGTTCTTAAATTATAACCAGTGTGTAACCCATAACAATTTAGATTCTGTCTCATAAACCAAAAATGTTTAAATATCTAATTTTCACTGGCTCCCCCAGAATTCAGAAACTCTTATTAGATTCAGTAAAGATCTGACTTCCTTTTACCAGGATATAATTGTACACACTGGTTGTATATCCAAGGCCTTATGTGAAGTGTCTTATTTAAGAAGAATATTCATCTGGGGTGCCTGGGTGGCTCAGTTGATGAAGCATCGGACTCTTGATTTCAGCTCAGATCATGATCTCAGGGTCATGGGATTGAGCCCAGCATCAGGCTCTGTGCTCAGCAGGAAGTCTGCTTAGGACTGTTTTTCTCCCTGTGCCCTGCCCCACTGACCATGCACACACGCACTCTCTCTCTCTAAAAATAAATAAATAAATCTTTAAAAAGGGGGGATATTCATTTAACCAGATATAGCAAACCATTTTAAGGGGCAAAGGTTTGGTGTATTTATGAGGCCAGTGCTTATTAGGAAGATCACTTCTGGTAGGCCAGCAATTAAGAAATTTTCAGGACCTCAAAATTCACTCAAATTGATAGGTACTACAGGAGAAATCTGGTGGACAGAGTTTCTTGGGCCTGATTTTCTAGCTTAGGGAAAGCAAATAATAGAGGCTTTTAAACCTTACATTCCTAAAAAGCTTCCAGACAGAAGTTTTTGCAAATAATTTTTTTTTTCTAGTGAGTAAAGCAATAGAAGTTTATTAAGTGAAGATACAGAAAAAGCTCTCAGGAGTGAGAGGGGTCCCGACAGGGTTGCCAACGAGGGCCTTCAGGGTTGGTCTTTTATAGAAAGCTAACCAGGGAATTTAAATCCTTTTAACGTCTCTATTGATAACACCTTCAATGGCTTACTTCCTTTTTAGGGTCTAGTTATTCTTTGTTGGTCACAGTAATTATCGTAAAGACACCCACCCCACTCACCTAGGGCAGGGTGGTCCAGTAAGTCCCCTTATCTCTGGTTTCCCCACACCTCCACATTTTTGGGATTTCTGTGAGCCTGACAACATTGCCCCTATCTATCTCTCCCTACCTAGCCCCGCCTGCCCCTTACTCATTCCTCCCCCTGGAATAGTAACCCTAACTGCCGTTAGGTAATGGGACGATGACCGCTCCGGGTGCTTCCTCCTGAAATGGGGCGGCGGACTGTGTGGCAGTTAGAATCTCTCCAGGGGTCAGTCCAGGGACTTGTGGTATGGCTCCGGCGGGGTCATGATGGGCAGCAAACAGTACATGTATCAGCACATGCAATAGGATGAACATGAAACAAGTATTAGGCCCAAAATTATGATCACATCCCTTAGATAAGATCCCCAAGTACCAATTTTGTTAAATAGATCAGTGGATATCATGATCTTATTTAATTGATCACAGATGTCCCCTATTAATTGGGACACCTTGCAGGAGTTAACTGTAATGTTAAAACGACACATGTGAGGGGATTTTTCACACCCCTAATGGTGTAGCAACAGTAGTCAGTCAGTAGTGGCATGGTTCTCGAGAAGTCCTTCTCTGACTTCATTTAATTCTTGGCTGAGTGTATCCAGTGCCTGGGTATCATTTAGAGTCCTGCCGAGCAAGCATACTGTTTTGCTTACTTTATATTGCAGTCCTGTCGTAAGTCCTGGAAGTCCCATAGTGAGCTCTGAGGCTCTTTTTACCAGGAGAGCTCTTGTATGCTTGGGTTAAAGACTTTGTTTGCAACTGTATGTCAGTAGAGGTGTCTTCTAGGATAAATGACTATGAGGGATGAAACCATCAAGAAGCCCTTTTTGTTTGAGGTCCAGCCTTAACAATATCCTAATTACAAGGAATCACTGGCAAATGAGAGATTTGTCTCAGGAGATAAGGGCATCCCCAAGTGCATCATCCAATCTAATCATAAAGAAAGTGTGGGGGTCCCTGGGTGGCCCATTCGTTAAGCGTCTGCCTTCAGCTCAGGTCACGATCCCAAGGTCCTGGGATCGAGCCCCACATGGGGCTCCCTGCTCCGCAGGAAGCCTGATTCTCCCTCTTCCACTCCCCCTGCTTGTGTTCCCTCTCTCACTGTGTCTCTTTCTGTCAAATAAATAAATAAAATCTTTAAAAAAAAAAAAAAGTGTGGCCATCCATTATCTCCATGGAGTACACTCTGGCTTTTATTTTATTTATTTATTTTTTAAAAATTTTATTTTATTTGAAAGAGAGAACGAGAGAGTACAAGTGGGGGGAGGGGCAGAGGGAGAGGGAAAAGCAGGCTCCCCACTGAGCAGGGAGCCGGATATGGGGCTAGATCCCAGGACCCTGGGATCAGACGCTTAACCCACTGAGCCACTCAGGCGCCCCATGCTCTGGCTTTTAAAGAGCAATTTTGTCATCCCAGCCATAGAATTGGTCAAGGTGATAGCTAAGTTATACAATTGTTGGGGAATCTATCCCATTTCCCAGTTGTTCAAGTAATCATATGCCCATGGAGTCCTGTTATCCCCACAGAATAACAAGCAAGATTGCCTATACATGAGCTATTGTGGCAATTTCTCTGAAGTTTACCTCAAGTGGTCTAGCTTAGGCAAACAACATTCAAAGACAATCAGAACTAAAGTTTAGCATCCACAAAGGTGTGTAATTGAAACATAATTTCTCTCTGTAATAACCCTCATTTCCAAAGACAGCCAAATAAGACTAATTTGTTTGAAAAACAAGTCCAGTTTTAACAAACGGTGTAATTATTTACATAAGTTCAGCAAGAATGATTGATCATATAGATCTTTTAGAATCTGCTTTGCTGGAACTTTTATAAGGAATCTCTAGATTGAACTTTTAGTTGCCTCTCCAGGCCAGAAGCCAAGCAAAGTACTTGCCATCAGACATGCCTGCAATACCTGTAAATGGGGGCAGATTCCTCTTCACGAGGTCCCCAATATATCCTGAGGTCCTTGCACCTGCCAGGAAGTGACATTCTTTACTCACCTGGTAAGGCTGCTGGGAACTCTGTAAGCAAGGTATCAGGCCAACATTTCCAAGGAGCTTTATGGCTTTAGGTTTCATAAAGTCAACCTTAGTTTCTTAAAGCTGTCTGGTCATTTCTGAGTCTATGAATGTCTCTCAAATATGACATTCCAGTCAAAGCCTTAGTAAAATAACCAATATTTCCAATGGTGTCCTGTTACAAGGAGAACAGATTCTTGTTGAACTTATGCAAATGATTGATTGCCATGGAAGAAAGCTTATTGAGACCTTTTGAATTTCAGAGGGTTTAGGTAGAGATAAATGTTAAATGTTTTAATGCTTTTGTTTACAAATGAATATTTTATCACATTTCTGTAAATCATATCTTAAGAGAAAGTTTCCTTAATCTGGGAGAGCAGACATTAGAGAAACAGCAATGTTTTGAACAAAAGTCACAAAAGAAACTATAATCATTTTTTTCCCAATTTACTTAGTCCCGTTTTACTATTCTTGTTTAAAATGCAACTTCAGTGAGTTTTGGAAGTTTTTACCCCATTTTAGTTTTGATCTTAAAAATACTGAATACCTGTATTTGTCCCAAAAGTCCTTTTTATGAACCTCCTTGAAGATGAAACTCATTTTGCAGGAGAATAAGGACAATTATAAATGACAAAAACTCAGAAATGGACATTGGTAATGATCTGATAGGAGAGTTCATTAGGATGCAATTGACAAGGAAACTCAGTTATTCTGTGTCACATAACAACTCAATAGCCAGAATATCGAGTGATGATGACTTTATACCAGAATGTAACATACCAAACAAGCCTAATTAGTCAAGGAGACTATGTTCACGATTTAAATCTTGGGGAAGTTTGTTAAAACCTAGCACATGCCTAAATAGGATTAGGGATCGTCAAAGACCGGATAGAGGCAAAACATGGAAACTGGCTTTTCTGGGCAGGCAAAGAGAAAACAGCTGTTTACATTTTCTTATCAAGAGCAGACTAACAATTCAAGAAAATTTTGTCTTCTGAATATAGAGAGAATTCCAATCTTATATACCACTGTACTTTTAAAATCCCTTTATTTTAGGACTAGGAAAGATGGCGGAGGAGTAGGGGACCCTATTTCAGCTGGTCCCCAGAATTAAGCTGGATATCTACCAGACCACTCTGAGCACCCACGAAACCAGCCTGAGATGTAAGAAGATCTGGATCTCTACAAACAGAATATCGCAGGCGGTTGGTTTTGAGGTACGAAGCGGGGAGCCGTGATTCTGTGGGCAGATATTGGAGGATAAACGGCAGCGGGAGGGTGCCTGGACGTGGGGATCCTACACCGCTGGTGAGTGACAGCCTCGCGCGCTGCAGACGGGGCACAGACTCGCAGAGCGGTAGCAGTGGGGAAAGGACTTTAGGGCAGCCCGTGGGATGGAAACCCGGAGCAGCGGGGTCACGTGTGCGATCTGGGGGCGGCTGGCGGTTTTAGAAGCACAAAGGGCAGACACGTGCCCCGACCTGGAGGCAGGACTGGGAGCGCTGTGGAGGGGCGCACAACGCAGGACGCTGCAGTTTATAGCAGCACGGACAGAAACGGAGACAGTGGGGCCTGGAGAGCTCACTGAAGAACAGACTGCGGTCTCTCTGCTCTGAGGCAGAGGGTTGGAAACGGTCTCTTCTGCTCTGACTCGCGGAAGAGACGTGGAAAGCTGCCAGGGAAAGCCGCCAGAGAACAAAGGCCCCCAAAACTGATTCCCACTGAGCCCATCCCCCGCCACACGGGGGCAGGGCAACTCTGCCCAAACAGGGTTGCCTGAGTAACAGCATGGCAGGCCCCTCACCCAGAAGACAGGCTGGGAAAACAAGAGGCCAGCAACCCTAAGGTCCCAAGAAAACAGGTGCATCTTGCTTGGGTTCTGGTCAATAATTTGGACTCTATACATTCCCTCAAACACCCATCAACAGAATGACTAGGAGGAGGAGCCCCCAAAATAGGAAAGACTCAGAGATTATGACTTAATGCTGCAGATTTACAAATGGATGCAGATATAACCAAGATGTCGGAGATGGAATTCAGGCTAGCAGTTGTGAAGACAATGGCTAGAATGGAGAAATCAATTAATGGCAACATAGAGTCTCTAAGGGCAGAAATGAAAGCTGAATTGGCAGAACTTAAAAATGCTATCAATGAGATCCAATCCAATCTAGATA
>NW_027681908.1:0-373 GCF_054177405.1 Leptonychotes weddellii
TTTTTTTTTTTTTAAAGATTTTATTTATTTATTTGAGACAGAGAGAATGAGAGAGAGAGAGCACATGAGAGGGGGGAGGGTCAGAGGGAGAAGCAGGCTCCCTGCCGAGCAGGGAGCCCGATGCGGGACTCGATCCAGGGACTCCAGGATCATGACTTGAGCCGAAGGCAGTCACTTAACCAACTGAGCCACCCAGGCGCCCCAGTAGAGGGGCTTTTTTAAGATGGGCTCTTTTTTCTTTTGACATATTCTTGTCATTCCTTGGTACGTTCTTAACCTCTGGTATTGCAGGATATTCTATATCTGGAATTAGCCATCTCCAAGGAACACTGGTTTCTTATGGTGGAGCATAATATTTAGGAACCAAGATATG
>NW_027681909.1:0-373 GCF_054177405.1 Leptonychotes weddellii
GTGATAGACATTGGGGAGGGTATGTGCTCTGGTGAGCGCTGTGAATTGTGTAAGACTGATGAATCACAGACCTGTACCCCTGAAACAAATAATACATTATATGTTAAAAAAAAAAGAAGATAGTAGGAAGGGAAAAATGAAGGGGTGGAAATCAGAGGGGGAGACGAAATCATGAGACACTATGGGCTCTGAGAAAGAAACTGAGGGTTCTAGAGGGGAGGGGGTTGGGGGGGTGTGTTAACCTGGTGATGGGTATTAAAGAGGGCACGTACTGCATGGAGCACTGGATGTTATATGCAAATAATGAATCATGGAACACTACATCAAAAACCAATGATGTAATGTATGGTGATTAACATAACATAATAAAATT
>NW_027681910.1:0-373 GCF_054177405.1 Leptonychotes weddellii
AGGACTACGACCAGGAAATGGCCTTAGGGATCTCGTGCTCCCTCCAATTAATAAAATTTCCCAGCCTCAGAGTTCTTTCAAAGAGCTCCTTTTTTTTTTTAAGATTTTATTTACTTATCTGACAGAGAGAGACACAGCAAGAGAGGGAACACAAGCAGGGGGAGTGGGAGAGAGAGAAGCAGACTCCCCACTGAGCCGGAATCGGGCTCGATCCCAGGACCCTGGGATCATGACCTGAGCTGAAGGCAGACGCTCCTCCATGATAGGGATAGGAGATGCTGGCTGGAAAGTTCTAGATCACACAGCCAGTGAGCAGCAGCGCCGAGCAGGAACTTTGGACTCCTGACTCCAGTGAAGGGTTCTTTCTGTTCTT
>NW_027681911.1:0-373 GCF_054177405.1 Leptonychotes weddellii
TGAGAGAGAGAGAGGGAGAGAGCACGGTTTGGGGGGAGGAGCAGAGGGAGAGGGAGAAGCAGATTCCCTGCTGAGCAGGGAGCCCTATGCAGGACTCCATCCCAGGACCCCGGGATCATGACCTGAGCTGAAGGCAGTTGCTTAGCTGACTGAGCCACCCAGGCACCTCTCAATGCCTCAATTTTTCTGATATTATTTGTTTTAATTCTAGATTGTGATTTGAATTATTCTTATAGTATAAATCTTCCATTTCAAGAGCCTACATTTAGACTTAGTTTATCTATCTCTAGTCAGAATCTTCCTATCTATGCAATATATAGACATGCATAAAGATTCACTGCTTACCAGTCAGTCTTCCTTCTCATCTTTTCCC
>NW_027681912.1:0-373 GCF_054177405.1 Leptonychotes weddellii
TTAGCCTGGTGATGGGTATTAAAGAGGGCACGTTCTGCATGGAGCACTGGGTGTTATACGCAAACAATGAATCATGGAACACTACATCAAAAACTAATGATGTAATGTATGGTGATTAACATAACAATAAAAAATTAAACAAATATTAAATGGTAGAGCCACTCTGGAAAACAGTTTGGAAGTTAAAAATAAACATGCAATTGTTATCCTGGGCATGTATCCCAGAGAAACAAAGACGCATGTTAACACACACACACACACACACACACACAGAAATCACGTGTAAAGAAATGTGTGTAGCAGTTTTACTCATTATAGCCCAAAACATAAACAACCCAGATGTGTTTCAATGGGTGTGGTACATCTGTACCAT
>NW_027681913.1:0-373 GCF_054177405.1 Leptonychotes weddellii
AATCAATACCTACTTATTGAATATATGTATGCATATATGTATTGAACATATCTATGACTAGAATGAAGCACTATATTTTCTGAAGATAAAAACAAGTCAGATACAGATCCTGCTGTGATGTATTTAGACACCACCAGCAATGCCGCCTTCATCATAGCAAATAACAGCAGCTCATATGAACTGAGCACTTTCTCTGTGCCCAGCACTGCTCTAAGGGTTTCTGTGGCACCTATTACTTTTTATCTCTATAAGTAACCTGAAATGACCCCTATTATTATCCTTATTTTGAGGTTTGGTTCCTCTAAACTGTTCTAAAATGTTTGTAGACATCATGTTATACACAGCATCCAATTCATATCATGTTGTTTTTAGC
>NW_027681914.1:0-373 GCF_054177405.1 Leptonychotes weddellii
AGGTTTACTTCTGTCCTGTGAGCAACTGTGTTGACCAGACATTGTTTCTTATCCATTGCCTGGCCTAGGCCCTGAGGGCTCTTTTTCTCCCTCACAGTAGCAGGAAGCTCTCCAGGGAATGGTTAAGAGTATAGTCTCTGGAGATAGAAGCCCCAGATTGAATCCTGACTGTGACAATTATTAGCTCTATGATCTCAGGAAAGTCATGAAGCCTCCTTGGGCCTCAGCTTCCATCTTGGAAACTGGGAGTAATAACAGTATCTACTATTAGTCATACCTACTACTCTCCTACCCCATAGGAGTGTTAAGAAGGTTACAGGAGTTGGCATACCCAAAGCACTTAAAGTCCTGTTTGGTACATGGTAAAGGCTTC
>NW_027681915.1:0-373 GCF_054177405.1 Leptonychotes weddellii
CCGCATCGGGCTCCCTGCTCGGCAGGGAGTCTGCTTCGTCCTCTGACCCTATCCCCTCTCATGTGTTCTCTCTCTCTCATTCTCTCTCTCTCAAATAAATAAATAAAATCTTTAAAAAAAAAAAAAAGTTTGAGGATCATAATGGACCTGATAAAATTTGTCACTAGTTGTAAGCTACTTTTGCTAATGAGGGGAAAAATATCTTCCTCATTTAAGGAAAATCCTCAAAACTAGCTCACAGAACTTCACTAAAAGCTCAACTGACTTGGGGCGCCTGGGTGGCTTAGTTGGTTAAGCGTCTGACTTTGGCTTAGGTCATGATCTCGGGGTCTTGGGATTGGATCAGGCCCCATGTTGGGCTCCCCGCTCAGCA
>NW_027681916.1:0-373 GCF_054177405.1 Leptonychotes weddellii
GAGTGACCGCTCTGCCTACGTCACCCCTGATTTCCCTTCTGACCGTGACCGCTGTCATCCTGGTCATTCCTGGAGCCAGATTCAGGCTGCGGCAGGTCCGGACAGAGCTTCAGAGCCAGGTGAGCTGGCCCGGTGGGGGCCCGGGGGCCGCGTCTGAGGCAGGTCCTGGAGCCCTGGGGGCAGGAACAGAATCTCAGCGCCAAGGCAGAGGGGCCCAGCATGGGCTCTGAGCGTGGCAGGCCCGGAACAGGCACAGCCAGGGAACCGACCAAGATGCCAACGTGACCCAGTATGGATACGGTCCAGCAGGCGTCATGTGCAGACCATGATCCCGCTCCCTTAGCTCGGAGCAGCCATGAAGGGAGGGTCAAGA
>NW_027681917.1:0-373 GCF_054177405.1 Leptonychotes weddellii
CACATTTTGACATAGTCACACCTCCTGAAATTCTGTTTATTAAAAAAAATCATTTAAAGATGCAAAACCCATTTCTAGCACACAAGCCATACAGAAACAGCTAATGGATTAGAATTGGCTATAGTTTGTTGACCAGTCTTCTGAAATGAAATCTAAACTTCCGAACACACCCTACGAGTCCTACATCATCTGAGTACTACCTGTCCTTCTAACTCTAGTCCTCATGGCACCCTCCTGCGTGCTGGGTGTTCTGGGCCCAGCACACTCTCAGATCCTGGTGCGTGGCTCACTTACCAACAGGTGTTTGATAAGCATAACCCTCTGCTTTGAACTCTGACCCACTGATCCTCTCTACCTAAACAGCGTTTTGTTT
>NW_027681918.1:0-7398 GCF_054177405.1 Leptonychotes weddellii
TGTTTCATTCCCCAGATTAGGGAAGTTCTCAGCTGCAATTTGCTCAAATATATCTTCTAGTCCTCTCTCTCTCTCTCCACCCGCTCTGGGATTACAATAATTCTGACATTGGAACGCTTCATGGTGTCACTTATTTCTCTGATTATATTTTCATGGATTCTGAGTTGTTTTTCCCTGGCCTCCTCTTTTCCCTTTTTATCTATTAAATGATCTTCCAGGTCACTGATTCGTTCTTCTGCCTCACTTACCCTAGCTGTTGGATTATCTAGATTAGATTGGATCTCATTGATAGCATTTTTAAATTCTGCCAATTCAGCTTTCATTTCTGCCCTTAGAGACTCTATGTTGCCATTAATTGATTTCTCCGTTCTAGCTATTGTCTTCACAATCGCTAGCCTGAATTCCATCTCTGACATCTTGGTTGTATCTGAATGCATTTGTAAATCTGTGGCATAAATCATAATCTCTGAGTCTTTCCTATTTTGGGGGTTCCTCATCCTAGTTATTCTGTTGATGGGTGGTTGAGGGAATGTATAGAGTCCAAATTATTGACCAAAACCCAAGCAAGATGCACCTGTTTTCTAGGGACCTTAGGGTTGCTGGCCTCTTGTTTTCCCAACCTGTCTTCTGGGGGAGGGGCCTGCCGAGCTGTTACTCAGGCAACCCTGTTTGGGCAGAGTTGTCCTGCCCCCCCGTGCCGGGGGCTGGGCTCAGTGGGAACCGTTTTTGGGGGGCTTTTGTTCTCTGGTGGCTTTCCCTGGCAGCTTTCCTCATCTCTTTGGAGAGTCAGAGCAGAAGAGACCATTTCCAACCCTCTGCCTCAGAGCAGTGAGATCGCAGTCTGTTCTTCAGTGAGCTCTCTAGACCACACTGTCTCCATTTCTGTCTGTGCTGCTATAAACTTCAGCATCCTGGGTTGTGTACCCCTGAGCAGCACTCGCTCCCAGTCCTCACCTCCAGGTCAGGGCTCATCTCTGCCCTTTGTGCTTCTAAAACCGTCAGCCACCCCCAGTTCGCACGTGTGACCTTGCTGTTCCCAGTTTCTGGCCGGCGGGCTGCTCTAAAGTCCTTTCCCCACAGCTACCAGTCTGTGAGTCTGTGTCCCATCCCCAGCATGCGAGACTGTCGGTCACCAGCGGCAAAGGATCCCGGTGGCCAGGCTCCTTCCCGCTGCCATTTATTCTCCTATATCTGCCTGCAGAATCACAGCTCCCCACTTCGTACCTTGAAACCAACTGCCTGCGATATTCTGTTTGTAGAGATCCAGATCTTCTTACATCTCAGGCTGATTTTGTGAGTGTTAGAGTGGTCTGGTAGATATCCAACTCAATTACGGGGACCAGTTGGAATAGGGTCCCCTACTCCTCCACCATCTTTTCCCCTCTATTTGCTTCTTTATAGTCTCCTTCCCTCTTTTGTGGTATCCATGAGGACTAGGACTGTGTCTCTTTTTGCTCAACTCTGTATCTCCAGCACCTTATACAATCTAGTACAGGGTTGACAAATATTTGCTGATTATATGAGTGAGTAAAGAGATGGATAAATCAATTACTAGTATTCCTTCCCCCATCCCTCAATGTGCAGAAATGCCATCGTGAGGCTTGGTGTTTTAATAATGTTCTAGGCATGGCTCTGTGCTCCTAGCCCACATAAGAGGTTGGGTTAGAAAAGTCTTGATAACCTCAATTACACTTTAGTGATTTGAAATGAAGTTTACAAAAATAATTTGTTTTGAAAGGAAGAAATATAAGGAAGGGATACACTTTTGTTTTCATTCCTTATGCACAAAATAGTTTGGGTCCAAAGCTGGATTTTCTTTTTAAATATACTACACTTACAGCAACACCATATACCTTGCTATTTTTGTCATAAGCAGCAAATTCCCAATTGGGTGCCACAAAGCCCTTTGGAAATTTGGCTGGCTGGGCCTCGTAAGGCGTTTTAATTGGATCACCTCATATTGGTTACTATCCCTGGACTGGGTTCCATTTTTCCTCATGCTGGTTTGGGGGACAGGGCTTGTACAGGCTCCTGGTCAGGCCTCCTGCTGCTAGCACTAGCTGTTTCCCTCTTCCCTGATTCTTTGTCCTCCCACCTGTTCTGAGACTCTCTAACACCCCATGACTTTGAGCAGCTGTTGTCTCTGCCTCTGAGTCAAGCATGTGTCCAACAGGGGGTTTATATAACTAGGCCCTGGGAGGGATTTTTCCCAAGTGGAGCCACCTCAAACATTTTATTTACTTTAGGATATATCACTTCTGCCTTCTTATCCTTCCTAGTAAGTGTCATGTCTCTAAACTTTCTGGAGTCATGTTTATAAATGCAGCATCTATGTGTACTGCATATAGACTTTGCTGATTTGCAGCTCTTGGCACCACTCCTTCTCTTATACCAGACATTCAGTAAGTATTGTTTCATCAAATTGGATCAATCCTGAAAGCTTATTGGTGTCATTAGAAGAGGTAGAATCTAGGGGCGCCTGGGTGGCTCAGTCGTTAAGCGTCTGCCTTCGGCTCGGGTCATGGTCCCGGGGTCCTGGGATCGAGCCCCACATCGGACTCCATGCTCCGCGGGAAGCCTGCTTCTCCCTCTCTCACTCCCACTGCTTGTGTTCCCTCTCTCGCTGTGTCTCTCTCTGTCAAATAAGTAAATAAAATCTTTTTTTTAAAAAAAAGAAGAGGTAGAATCCAAAAAGACTGTCTTCCTAGGAAGGAAATATCTTCATCCCCTTGACATTTTGAGAACTACATTTGTGTGGGCAACATGTTTAGGTGAGATTTAGATTATGGTTTAAGACTAATTACTAACTGCTGGCCTCTATCTGTAACAGGAAGGGTCATTTAGCAAATTGGTGACTGAGTTTCTAATTCAGTCACTATTGAAATTATCTAAAATAATACATATACAAAGTCATCATAAATAGATGTTGTAGATTTGGAATATTCCAATGAGGATTCTGGTTTAAAATACTGAAATGTATGCCTTTAATATACATAAATTCAAAGAAGTATATGAAAAAATTGAAAAAATAAGAATCATAAGCAGAACATTTTAGTTAATGTTACAACAGAAAGTAAAATTGGATCATATAGCAACATCTAGTTTTCTCTATTTTCAAAAAGTAGTATCAGAGTATCAAAATGAAGGAGATAATAATATCTAAAAGTAAAAAACTGCAAAATTTTTGATGCACTAAATAAATTGAACTATCAAGAATTTTCAAAGGCTTAAAGTTTCCTACATATAGGTACTAGTGGTCTAAAATTTGTGTGAGTTTTAAAAACTCCCCAGTTCCAGACTCCAGGGAGACAAACAAATAAATATGGTAGCTTTCCCTTTCTCTGTTGAAACTGAATTTCATTAATTCTCAGCTTTATCTTCATTTCTGGATCATCACTTTGCTAACTCAGATTTACTTTGTCTAAATGCCATTTGTTCTGATAATCTCAGAAGCCATTTCCCACACAGAGTTCCTGACAGCAGCAGTCAGTTCTGAGACTTCCCCTGAATTTCTAGGGGTCATTTGACTTCACTTTCACCTTGCATCTGCTGTTCCTTTCATTTACCCCTGCTAAGAAAAGGAGCTTCACTCACCTTATTTTTGAATTTGGCAAAGGATACCAAACAATAGTATTTATAATTTTTGACATACATAATTGAAAAGGAAAGCAGAAATGATTTTCCAAGATTTAGTCAATACTAAATCTGTGGTGCATTTGTATAGTCTCTTGATTTGGGCATTTCAGGGATGTAGTGTTCCTCTTATAGAACTAGCCATTCATGCTTAGCCCTCATTTACTTTCTTACTCCCAAGATCACTGTGATTTATGTAAAATGAGTGCAAAAAGGTCAGTTGCCTTGAGAATTCAGATCTGGTTAAGAGACTTAGAAATTAGGTGGAATATGCGTGGTTCCCCCCCACCCCAAATCTGAAAAGATTGTGATTTTCCTATCACTGGAGGCAGTCGGCTAGATTAGATAGAGACATGTTCTGCCCCAAAGACAGAAACTCAAGAACACCTAGAAATATCTTGATCTGACACAAAAGCCATGCTATGCTTCATGAAGAAAGCTTTGGAATATAAAAATCAGATTAGAATAAAAATCCCAGAATCTTACCTTAAATCTTACCTTTTATCACAGAAATTGTACACCACTTGGCACATGGTCTAGTGCTATATACATTCTAAATAAAAATGGGATTACATAAATTAGTATATTGATCAAAAATTGTGAAAATGAGCTTTAAGTTATAAATGAGTTGTAGCTGAACCTCAACATGGGCAGAATGCTGAATATTCAGGAGAGAAACATGGAATTTCTGTTATTTAGCTCTAGGAACACCATGAATATATTTAATCAATCTGGCAGGTGAAAGATACTATAGGCATCACTCATTGTCAAGAGATTTGATTTAGAGACTATATTTATAAAATCTGGTGACACAAAACAATGGTTTTCAAAATTTAACATGCTTGACAATATAATGCCATGCTTGATAAAGTGCAAAATTTTGGTCCCTTACCAAAGAGAATCTCATTCACTGGATTTGGTGTTGACTCAAGAATCTGCATTTTAACAAACAAAGCAAGTTGACCATAGGCTACCTTTGGCAGCTAACTCAACTATGCCCTTGTAGCATGAAAGCATCCATAGACAATATGTAGACAAATGAGAGTGAATATGTTCCAGTAAAACTTTATTTACAAAGATAAAAGGCCTAAAGCTGGATTTGACCCATGGGCTGTATGTAGAATGCATAGTTTTCAGGCCCTGAGCCCTGGACCAAAGGATTAACTCTTCTTACATACCTAAAACTTCTAGTCTCAGAATTTTGTTTTTGAGCTGGTTTGCAGTTTATGTCTAAGGAGCACTTATTGGTCAACTGTGGTATTGAAGCTCATTTCCATTTACTGTTGTAAATATGAAATAAGGGGGAGAACAAATTTCCTTGAGTTGTGTACACAAAGAATTCTCATGACCCATTTTCTCCAGGAAAATCTTCCTGGATTAATGAAGCCCAGTCTCCAGTTAGTCAAAATATTCTCTTGCTTATGTTTTCTCCATGATTCACATTGATAATTTTGAATTTCTATGATAATAGTATGGGGCAACAGGATTGAGTAAGATCATTTTGACAGAGCAAGGATGGAACACACCTGGCATTTGTGCTGCCATTTCCATTTCTTACACCATGGCAGAAATGCCAACCACTTATTGTACTCTTTCCTTTTGGTTATTCTATTTGAGGGCACATATTGCTTCTACTGTAACTTTTTTTATTCTACTGTATCTTAAAGTAATTATGAGCCTTTCTCAAAGGATTTACATAGTATATTTTGACTAGTTGTCATTGTTTTCCTCTTAGAGCATAAGTATTTTAAAGATTTTACTTATTTATTTGACAGAGAGAGACACAGCAAGAGAGGGAACACAAGCAGGGGGAGTGGGAGAGGGGGAAGCGGGCCTCCCGCGGGGCAGGGAGCCCGATGTGGGGCTCGATCCCAGGACCCTGGGATCATGACCTGAGCCAAAGGCAGACGCTTAACAACTGAGCCAACCAGGTGCCCCATAGATCATAAGTATTTTAAATTCATGGGCTATGCCTAGTTTATCATGTTATACCCTGAGATCATTCCAGAAACACTTGTTGAAAGGTAAATACAGCATCTTTCTCATTAGAATGTCAATGTTAATTTTGATACCGTTAGTATAATACAAACTCCTGCTGATAGTTAACTAATTAAAGTACATTTGAAACTATAAAAACTGATGTTGGCAATTTGGAAATTGAAGATACTTGTAGTCTGGTTTTGGGTCAGATATCTATAAACTATAACATAGTTTTTGCACTTGGTCTTAGCCAAAAGGCCAAGAAGTGATAAACTGTAGCATATTCTTTGAAATAGTGTTTTAGATCAATTTGGGTTAATACTTGCAGTTAAAGGATTACTTGGGTTCATAATCAAAATGTTTGCTTACCAAGTACAATATAGTGTACAGCATTAAATAGACTCACCTGCATAGCAGAGTACTGACCCTGCAAACTTGTTATGTCATATGCTGGCTATTGTAATAAAACTTGTTTAATAAAACTTGAAGAAAATTACCATTTAACAAAAACAAAACAGTTTTCACAGGATTTTCAATTTATCCTGGTACATAAAGCTCGTGTAATATGACTGTATCTATTTACTGAGTTGTTAGTATTTTATTGTTGGCAGGATTGGTTATAAAGAAGCATTGACCCAAAACTCAAATTGAATAGGATTAAAAAATATGTGTAGAGGACTAATGCAGTCCTACTGGGTAGCTTGTCCTAAAATTTCTAGGATAGGACAACTGCTAAATGGGACTTTTCTAGTGGTATGTGATCTGAGAGGTAATCTCTATCAGACACCTAGCTTTTTACCTAGCAAATTTGATAGAGGTTCAAATATCAAAATAAACTAGATGGATAATAGCATCCCTTTATATCTCATATGTGTGTTTCAGCACAAAAACCTCCCTTACAGACAAACCACGTTCTTCAAGCTTTTCCTACAGTCCCATGTTAGGCCTTGGGAAACATTATCTGACCTCTGATATTTCCAAAGCTCTATGACAGGATCTGACTGTTTTTAAATTTAACCAACTTGCTTCTCTTAAAATATGGAAAGGCTCTTCTTGCTGCTCAAAAAAAAAATATCAACAGCTTTAGGCAAAGAGAGGGCATTTGTTAGAGAGTCTAGGGAGAGCCATCTCCAGAAATAACACGTTTCCCATTTTTTTTTGCTTTTATTTATTTATTTTTTTATTCTTATGTTAATCCCCATACATTACACCATTAGTTTTAAATGTAGTGTTCCATGATTCATTGTTTGTGCATAACACCCAGTGCTCCATGCAGAATGTGCCCTCCTCAATATCCACCACCAGGCTAACCTATCCTCCAACCCCCCTCCCCTCTAGAACCCTCAGTTTGTTTTTCAGAGTCCATCGTCTCTCATGGTTCGTCTACCCCTCCGATTTCCCGCGCTTCATTCTTGCCCTCCTGCTACCTTCTTCTTCTTCTTCTTTTTTTTTTTTCTTAACATATATTGCATTATTTGTTTCAGAGGTACAGATCTGAGATTCAACAGTCTTGCACAATTCACAGCGCTTACCAGAGCACATACCCTCCCCAGTGTCTATCACCCAGTCACCCCATCCCTCCCACCCCAACCCCCACTCCAACAACCCTCAGTTTGTTTCCTGTGATTAAGAATTCCTCATATCAGTGAGATCGTATGATACATGTCTTTCTCTGTTTGACTTATTTCGCTCAACATAATACCCTCCAGTTCCATCCACGTCATTACAAGTGGCAAGATCTCATTCCTTTTGATGGCTGCATAATATTCCATTGTATATATATAC
>NW_027681919.1:0-373 GCF_054177405.1 Leptonychotes weddellii
GGATCCCTACATTTGTATCTTTGGGGTAAATATCCAGTAGTGCAATTTCTGGTTCATAGGGCAGCTCTATTTTCAACTTTTTGAGGAACCTCCATATTGTTTTCCAGAGTGGCTGCACCAGCTTGCATTCCCACCAGCAGTGTAGGAGGGTTCCCCTTTCTCCTCATCTTCTTTGGCTAGATATTAATTATTCTCTGTCCTATTTTCTCTTGGGAAGAAGGAACTAAGTTCCTTTATTTATTACAAAAATATTTATGGCCTTAGAAGATATGTAAACATCAGTATTTTTTGAAATGTAATGACATTGTTATCCATAAACAGAAGCAGTGGCCCATTAATTGAGACCTAAATGAAACTGGTTGACAGACCTATT
>NW_027681920.1:0-373 GCF_054177405.1 Leptonychotes weddellii
TTTTTTTTTTAAGTCACGCTCGTTCATAGTCTTTCCTTTACTGCGGAACCTGCACAAGGTTTGTGCTCAGGGCGTGACCGGGATGCAGGCAGGAGCAGCGTGACCTGGGGGCGTCCTCCGGGACAAGGGCGCTCCCGCTTGCCCCGGCTGGAGCCCATCTGTGGCCTGGCTCCACCAGAGCCCATGCTCTTCCCGACTGGGCCTCGCAGCCTCCCTGCTGTCTCCTCGAGAGCATCCGCCCAAGCCACCGGATGCGGGGGGCAAACACGGGTGCGCTGTAAGCAGCCATACTCACCCCGCGGTCTGTGCGCTCCCTTCTGCTTCCCAGATGTCCACACGGCGAACGTGGGCTCTGGACAATGGGCTCTGAGTA
>NW_027681921.1:0-373 GCF_054177405.1 Leptonychotes weddellii
CTGTCCCCCATCTCTGTCACCTCTGTCCCCCATCTCTAGCTCCTCTGTCCCCATCTCTATCACCTCTGTCCCCATCTCTTCACTTCTGTCCCCATCTCTGTCACCTCTGTCCCCATCTCTATCACTTCTGTCCCCATCTCTATCACTTCTGTCCCCCATCTCTGTCACCTCTGTCCCCATCTCTATCACTTCTGTCCCCATCTCTATCACCTTTGTCCCCATCTCCATCTCCTCTGTCGCCTCATCTCTATCACCTCTGTCCCACCATCTTCTCATTTGCTCCCCACACTTCTCCCCCTAGCACAGTGAGCTTCATCTCCGACCCCATAACCTCCAACAACCCCATCAAGTCTTTACCTCTATGAGGGACAGG
>NW_027681922.1:0-373 GCF_054177405.1 Leptonychotes weddellii
TTCTATATATATACTATCATATCATCTGCAAATGAGAGCACTGCTTCCTCCTTGCTGATTTGCCAATGCCTTTTATATTACCTTTTTTTAAAAAAAAATCTAATTGCTTCAGCTAGGGCTTCTAATGCTATGTTGACTAACAGTGGGGATTGCGGGTATTCTTGTCTTGTTCCTAATATGAGAGTAAAAACTCTCAGCTCTTCACCATTATATTTTAGCAGTTGGTTTGTCATAAATGGCCTCTATCATGTTGATGTACTTCTCCTCTATACACACTTTGTTGAGAATTATAATAAATAGATGTCAAATTTTTTTCAGATTTTTTTCCTAAGTTTATTGAGATAATCAATGGTTTTTATCTTTAATTTTGTAA
>NW_027681923.1:0-373 GCF_054177405.1 Leptonychotes weddellii
GCCCTGCGGTTCCCGGGGGCTGACACCGACCCCCACAGGGCCCCCCGGGCAAAGGGCGCCGTGTGTGCATCTCCTCGGGCTGCCGGGACCGCCACCAACTTCGAGGCTTAAAACGACACAAGTATGTTACCTTAAGGCTCTGAAATTCAGAAAGTCGTAAAGTCTTGGAGATCAAAAATCAAGGCCCGTGTTCCTCCCCCGGCTTCACGGGAGAGGCTGTTTCCCCACCTTCTCGGCTGCTAGAGACGCCCAGACCCTCAACCTCCAGGATCGCAAAGCCTCCTCAGAGTCTGAGCTGCCTGCCTCCCTCTTAAAGGACGCTAGTGATTACAGTGGATTCACCTGTTTAATCCAGAACTCTCCACCGCGTGAG
>NW_027681924.1:0-373 GCF_054177405.1 Leptonychotes weddellii
CACATTTTGACATAGTCACACCTCCTGAAATTCTGTTTATTAAAAAAAATCATTTAAAGATGCAAAACCCATTTCTAGCACACAAGCCATACAGAAACAGCTAATGGATTAGAATTGGCTATAGTTTGTTGACCAGTCTTCTGAAATGAAATCTAAACTTCCGAACACACCCTACGAGTCCTACATCATCTGAGTACTATCTGTCCTTCTAACTCTAGTCCTCATGGCACCCTCCTGCGTGCTGGGTGTTCTGGGCCCAGCACACTCTCAGATCCTGGTGCGTGGCTCACTTACCAACAGGTGTTTGATAAGCATAACCCTCTGCTTTGAACTCTGACCCACTGATCCTCTCTACCTAAACAGCGTTTTGTTT
>NW_027681925.1:0-373 GCF_054177405.1 Leptonychotes weddellii
ATCATGGAACACTACATCAAAAACTAATAATGTAATGTATGGTGATTAACATAATAATACTAATAATAAATAAAAGGAAAGTTATTTTCAGACAAAATGCAGGCACCCGGATAAATATGAATTGCAGAGAAACAGCACATTTTTTTTAAAAAAAGTATGCATGTTCGATGTAGCATTTGGGACATACTGTACTTGGAATTCATCCAGTCCTTTTTAGAAATTCAATATTAACAGAAATCCCATGCTTGTATTTGATAAACCCTACTGTCCCAGTGGGGGAGTGAGACGCCGACTCAAGATCAGCTCCGCTGTCCAGCCATGCATGGACGTCACCTGCCAGTGGGTCAGAGCCTGGGACCTGTGTGACTGTCAC
>NW_027681926.1:0-373 GCF_054177405.1 Leptonychotes weddellii
TTTTTTTTTTTTTTAAAGATTTTATTTATTTATTTGACAGAGAGAGTTAGCAAGAGCAGGAACACAAGCGGGGGAGTGGGAGAGGGAGAAGCAGGCTTCCTGCCGAGCAGGGAGTCCGATGCGGGGCTCGATCCCAGGACCCTGGGATCGTGACTGGAGCCGAAGGCAGACGCGTAACAACTGAGCCACCCAGGCGCCCCTCTCCTATCAGCTTTTTTTTTTTTTTTAAAGTTTTATTTATTTATTTGAGAGCGAGAGAATGAGAGAGAGCGAGTACATGAGAGGGGGGAGGGTCAGAGGGAGAAGCAGACTCCCTGCCGAGCAGGGAGCCCGATGCGGGACTCGATCCAGGGACTCCAGGATCATGACCTGA
>NW_027681927.1:0-373 GCF_054177405.1 Leptonychotes weddellii
TGTTATACAAAAACAATGGATCGTGAATCACCACATCAAAAACTAATCATGTATTGTATGGTGACTAACATAACATAATAATAATAATAATAAAAGATTCCCTCTTTCACTCTGCCCCTTCTGCCCTGCTCTCACTCTCTCTCTCTCTCTCTTTATATATAAGTATATATATATAGAGAGAGAGAGAGCCCATGTGTCGCACATCCACCATCAGCCTGGTTTCCACAGAGACCAGCAGAGGTCTTACAGAGTGACCTCCAGCATTCCAGAAGTTATGGTTGACTGATGGATGGAGAGTAAGCAAATCCCTCTCCAACCACACTGTGAGAGGGAGAAATAGAGCGGGAGAGTTTATTCTCCAGCATCTTCCTTC
>NW_027681928.1:0-14673 GCF_054177405.1 Leptonychotes weddellii
GTCTTTCTCTTTTTGACTTATTTCGCTCAACATAATACCCTCCAGTTCCATCCACGTCGTTGCAAATGGCAAGATCTCATTCCTTTTGATGGCTGCATAATATTCCATTGTGTATATGTACCACATCTTCTTTATCCATTCCAGATGATGGGACATTTTAAGAACATCAAACAAATAAAAATTCTAAAGCCTTTCAGAGAGAAAGGAATCCATAAGGAACAAAAATCATTAGAGTGAGCCCCAAGAATTTGCATTTCTGAACTCCCAGCTGAGAGTAAACCTGCTGGTCTAGGGACCACACTTTGAGAACCACTGAAATATAGCTCACTCAGAAATGGAAAATCAAGCAGAAAAAAAAAATCAGTGATCTAGAATATCTGAATAATACATTCGTAAGTTGTTAGATGAACAGGTAATTCTATGTCTAACAAAGAATATACACTCTTTTCAAGTGCCTATGGGACATTTACGAAATAAACTATTAGGCCTCAATATAAGGAAGCCTCAATAAATTCCAAAGAATAAATTTGTGTGGACCCCACTTTCTAACCATAATACAAGAAAATTTAAAAATCAAAATTAATTTTGAAACTCAGTGGTGTGGGATAGGAGTCAAAGACATCATGGTGTTTTTAAGATGGAGAGAGAGGTGTAGAGATGTACATATATGTGGGGTACTATACATCATTTATTTTCAGTTCTATTTCCCGAGAGGCATTAGAAATAAAAATGAACCACACCTGGTACTCAAATCTTGGCCTCCAAGTCCCATTCTCCAACAAAAGGAGTAGAGCTCCATAGAAAACTGGTGGATTTCAAGGTTAGGGCAGGAAGAACACAGGGTAAGCCTGGAGTGTCTTGTGGTGTCAGAAAGTAAAGGGTGCCTGAAGAAAAAAAGATGGTAGCATGTCAAAGAGCATAGGAACAAACCTGGATGGCAAAAACAGGATATCTACAGGGACTCGAAGTACCCACCCCCAAATACTTACTCATTTCAAAAGGAACATAGTTACTCTTACAGTAGAAAATCCTGATTAAACACCACCTTAATCAACTGATCAAGGTTAACATCACCAGTAATACATACTGACATCATGGACCCTTGATATTATGTTCTGATACCTTTATGTCATCCTTCCCAATGATGCATAACCTCATTCTGATCATGCAGAAACATTGAAGGACCTTCTACAGAATGACTGACCAATACTCTTCCAAAGTGTCATAGTTACAAAAACCAATGGAAGACTGAGGGACTGACACAGATTTAAAAGAGACAGAACAATTTAATGGAATGCAGAGTCCAGGCTTGGATCCTGGGAATAGAAATAAGGCTTATTGGAACACTGGTGAAAACCAACGAAGTTCTGTACACTAGTTCATAGTATCGTACCTAGGTCAGTGTCTTAGTTTTAATCATTGCTCCATGTTACTTAAGATGCTGACACCAGGGCAAGCTGAGTGAAAGGCATCCGAGAATTCTCTGTCCTACTTCAGCAACTCTTCTGAAAGTCCAAAATTACCTCAAAATAAAGAATTAAATATTACTTTTTATTGAAGTCATACTCAAAACCACACCAAAATGTAAAACTATTTTAAATTTATAGCTGTACCCATAATGGAACTTTTAACAGCCAAAGGAATTTATTTTCATTTTTAAATTAATAATAATTTAGTATGTACTTCAGATTTTTGCTGACATGTCTCTTCAATCCATAGTTTGCGGCCATTCAAAACAAACAGGAAACCTAAGAGTAAATATATAAATGTTTTATGCTACCAAAATATTGAATGGGAAACTCTAGAAAATGTCAAGGAATAGTATACAGTGTACAGCAACACAGCCTCTGTAATTCTTGCCCCTACTCCACCCCACCCATCTGCCTGAGAACTTTCCTCTTGCCGTGGCTACTTGGTCCTGGGGTAGACAACTGGACTGAATCACTCAGATTCTCTGATTCCAGTAATTTAGAATCCAGACACCAGGGGCGCCTGGGTGGCTCAGTCAGTTAAGCATCTGCCTTCAGCTCAGGTCATGATCCCAAGGTCCTGGGATCAAGCCCCATGTCAGACTCCCTGCTTAGCATGGAGCCTATTTCTACCTCTCTCTCTGCTCCTCTCCCTGCTCACTCTCTCTCCTGCCCTCTCTCCCTCTCAAATAAAATCTTAAAAAAAAAAAAAAAAAAAATCCACACACCAGACACTCCAGTACCATATTATATTGATGCTAAGATGCACATTTTTGCACATTTTATCATTTCTAAAATCACAAGGCATCTCACAATACCTTGTGCATCATATTTAATAATGTTTTGATTAGTAATATATAAATTAATGGTGCATCAAATATAGGCTATGTCTCTTGAATATTCAGGCAGGAAACCACATTGGTCTGGTGCTGCTACAAAGACAAAGACAGGAATGAAGCCAACATACAGAGGAAAACAGAGATGGGAGACCTTGTGGCCCCAGAGAGAGATGAAAAAACTTTTATGTGGGATAGTAAGAATTGCTGCTCTACGTCCTATCAATATTCCATTTTGCTTATCTAATCTTCTGCGTGGTCCAACGGCACTTTCATCATTAGGTTCTGCAAGTTACTTTCATATCCTTACAATAAATCCTTTTTACTAAAAAATACACACTAAAACTAAAACATTCAAGGACACCCAAAAGATTCATAAATCAGCCAAATTTTCCAGAATTTCGGGAAGAAATTTGTCAAATGCATTGAATGGGTTTAACGTGAAAGGTGATGCTGTTTGCTATACCTTCCTCTTACCAAAGTGGTTATGACCAAGCCAAAGCTGCATAAAGAGCACGAAAGGATGTTTAAAGATGAAATCAAATCTCGTTAAGAAAGTCAAAGACAAAAATAAGGAAGAAATCAGAAAGAAGATACAAGAACATAATCGTCTTATACTGTACATAAATTCATTAAGTTGCTAAAATGAAAAATACAAGCTTGTGTGTTCTCCCTTAAAAAATATCACTGGGGTAGGGCGCCTGGGTGGCTCAGTTGGTTAAACGACTGCCTTCGGCTCAGGTCATGATCCCGGAGTCCTGGGATCGAGTCCCGCATCAGGCTCCCGGCTCGGCGGGGAGCCTGCTTCTCCCTCTGACCCTATCCCCTCTCATGCTGTTTCTCTCTCTCTCTCAAATAAATAAAATCTTTAAAAAAAAAAAAATATCACGGGGGTAGTAGATTCTTTGCTTCCTATATTTTCCTCTGTCTTCATAACGCAGGTGTTTCTAATTTATTTTGTGATATTAGTTTTTCAATTCTACAGGCATGGAAAGTGAATTCCACAGGAAGTTTACATATTCGGCAGCACCATTTTTATGGATTGATTGTGTACTTGAATTTAGAATTAGGAAAATAAAAAATACTGGGAAGGGTGTTATATAGCACACCTTTTGCAGACAATATATTTTGCACAAGAAAATAAAAAGAGCAGAATCTCAAAGGCAGTGATGGAGAGCCAGGTGAACAACTAAGGTCCCCAGTGTTTAAGAATACTTCAGAACCTGATTCTTCCTGCCTTTATCCTTTTTCCTGATATCTTGGCTCAGGTTGTCCCAAAAGACAGAGTCTGAGACAAAGATTTGCATACAGCTAGTTTATTCTGGAAGGTGACTGTAAGAAAAAGAAATGACAGACCGAGAAGAATAAAACAGAGAAAGTATGTTAATAAGAAATACTTATTTGGGGGCGCCTGGGTGGCGCAGTCGTTAAGCGTCTGCCTTCGGCTCAGGTCATGATCCCAGGGTCCTGGGATCGAGCCCCACATCGGGCTCCCTGCTCAGCAGGGAGCCTGCTTCTTCCTCTCCCTCTGCCTGCTGCTCCTCCTGCTTGTGCTCTCTCTTTCTCTGTCAAATAAATAAATAAAATCTTAAAAAAAAAAAAAAGAAAGAAAGAAAGAAAGAAAAACTTATTTGTTCTTTGTTCCCAGCTCCTGACATAAAACTTCAAAACTCCCAAAGTTCTGGAGGAGCATATTTTGTTAATTGTAATGAGCCCCTTTCTCACCTTACCTGAATTTATGCTAATGAGGTGACCCTTGGTGGGTCCCTAGATAGTTTCCTGATGGGGCTGGTTGCCAGAGGAACCCACCATGTGTTAGAGGGTTGGGACTTTCAGCTCTACCCCTGGACCTCTAGGAAGAAGAGAAAGACTGGAGATTAAGTTCAACTACCAATGGCCAATGATTTAATCAATCATGCTACATAATGGAACTTCCAAAAAAATCTCTAAACAACAGGCTTCTGAGAGCTTCTGGGCTGGTAAACACATTGAGGTGCTGGGGGGTTAGCACACTAAGAGAGGGCATGGAAGCTTTGTGCACCTCTCTCCCCTCGCCCTATGCATCTCTTCCATTTGGTTGTTCCTGAGTTATATTCTTTACAGTATATCAGTAAACCTAAATCAAGTGTTTCCCTGAGCCATCCAGAAAAGGGAAGTGTTCATGTATAGGTTTCTGCTCTACTGATGAGGACTATCCCCATGAAATGTGAATTCCCTCACCCATGCAGGTTTATGCAAGGGGTTGAGAATATTCCCATGGACATCCCACACAACAGTAGCAGAGAACTCTTGAGGTAGAAATATTAGATCAGCTGAGACAAAGTTCTATCAGGTTATACCTCCATACAGCTGTTAGCACAGCAACAACTGGAATAAGAAGGTAAGTCACAAAGGTGAGGGGGACACAACAGGTGAGCAACACTGCTGACTTCCTACCCCTCTTAACTACCACATAAATTACATTCTCAAATATATGCTGTATTTATTTAATAAAGTTCCAAATTAACTATTTCAAAAATTAATGAATTCCCTCACTAGTCAATAAAAAAAGCAAATATAAATTTGATCTTGTTTGATCTTTCATGTTAGTGGTATATATATCAAAGCATTTACTCTTAATATAATTGTATGATACGGCAGTAAGCAATTAGCTGAAAACACAATCCTAAATCATTACTGGACAACACTGTGATTGAAAAAACCAGTTTATGATTCACAACGCCCTTGCAACAAATGAATACTTCTCTCCATTTATTCTGTCAATATAAAAGGCACACCTAAACTTACCATGTACAAGGAGACGAGTTTATGCCAATAAGAAAAACAAGGAGAGCTGCACAAAGTGGGATGGGCTGATGTATGGAGTAAAAAGCTCAATATTCATTCAATGAATGATGCTATCATGATACATTAAGTGAAGGAAATGTGCACATAAACAAATAAGCTTTAATAGACAGGTGAGTGCCAACTGTCAGGATCAGAGAGGAATATAATGGAATTAACTATGCTTAAGGAAGTAGGGAAACCTGTCTAGAAGGTGAGCAGGAGACAAGCTACCCTCACTTGGCTATCTCTTTCCTCCTTGGGACTCCTGGAAGAAGACGGATCCCCACAGAGGCCCTTACGATGATAGGAACCTTCAGGACTTTGCTTTGGCTAGCATTTTCAGCAACCAATATTAACTTCATCTCCCCCTTCCTTGACTCATATTTTCTCCCCCACAAAATAAACCTAATCCCATTTTAGATCGTTTCACATCTTCCATCCTTAAGGGTTCCAAAGCTATATTTGCACTAAACCTTCTGAAATTGTGCATCAGTGAATGTTTTAAAGGACTTGCAGTGGCCATTGGGTTCACTCAGTTTCTCCAACTCTATTTCACTACTCTGGAGCTGCTCCCAAACCCTGCCATACACCCAGAGCCAACGTTTGCAAACCCTGCTCTACCTCCATTGTGTGGAGTGTTTTCTCTACCTTGATTGTGACTCCTGCCCTTTCTTGTTCGGGATGACTACAAGTGACATCAATCAGAGTGGTGAGGATGTGCTCACAGTGTACTTAAATTACAGTTTATCAAAGGCTGGTCACTAGCTCTGCTGGAGGCTTTCTTCTCGAAGATATACTGATGTCACATTGAACAAGAATTCCTCAGTAATGTGTTTTATTTTTCTTAATTCAAATTGTATTGCACATTTTTTATAATAGTTTTAATCCTTCTAGAGATCAGTGAAAACAAATAAATAGTGATTTGCTTTGGTTTTATAGTCCTCTTTTCATTTGCTTCATTAGAAATTCTACATGAATATATGAAATAAACAATGTTGCCAACAGTAAGAGAAGATGTAGAATATCAAGGGACAATTCATGTTTTTAAAGGAAAAAAAATAGACGTTAACCAAACACTAGGAGTGCTATTTACAATGATGCATGTTTATTGTTAGTAGTTCAGGAACCATGTATAGGATGGCGTGGTTTTAAAACATGGCCTCCAATGGGGCGCCTGGGTGGCTCAGTTGGTTAAGCGACTGCCTTCGGCTCGGGTCATGATCCTGGAGTCCCGGAATCGAGTCCCGCATCGGGCTCCCTGCTCGGCAGGGAGTCTGCTTCTCCCTCTGACCCTCCTCCCTCTCATGCTCTCTGTCTCTCATTCTCTCTCTCTCAAATAAATAAATAAATAAATAAATAAACATGGCCTCCAAATTATACACCTCTCATTGAAAGGAGCTGTCTAGGCTCCCTCCTCTTGAACTGGGGCTCTATGAAAAACTGAATAATAGAATATAGCAAAAGTAACATTGTATCAGTTTCTGAGCCCAGGCATTATGAAACCTGCAGCTTTCACTTCCTCTCTCTTGGGATCCTTGCTCTTAGAACCCAGCCACCATGCTGTGAGGAACTCCAAATAGCCCATGGAGAGGCCCAGGTGAAGAGGAACCAGTCCCCAGCCCACAACACTGGCAGTTCCCAGACAATGGCCTATACCAACTTGCTAGCCATGTGAGATAGCCATCTTGAATATGGATCCACTAGCCTCCACCCAAGAAGCCCTAGCTGATATCCAGTAGAGATGAGCTGTCCCCTGTCAAGCTCTGCCCAAATTGCAGATCCGTAAGAAAGGAGAAAAAAAAAAAAAAAAAGATTGTTGTTGTTTCAAGCCACTATGTTTTGGGATGATTTACTATCCACCAGTAGAAACTAGAACATAGAACTTTAAAAAACACCTTAAAAATTCTTAAAAGTCTAACTTTTAACAAAAGTTAAAAGAAATAAAATTAACAAGTAACAAGTACATATACATTTTATATGCATATATCACATATATATGATACACATCAGTTCTAGAGATGTTCATGTGTCCTCATTATAAGTGAGAAGATGGTCACCAAAGGTTAAGGGATTTTTCCGAAAATTAAAATTTAATAAGGAGAGCCATCAGGATTAAAATGCAATCCTCCAGCCTCCTACTTTGATGTTTTGTCAATAGGTTGTGCCCCTCTGCACAACCCCTGTGTTTGAAAGGCATTTTTTTCCTAGGGCAGGTCTGCACTTAATTGTCATTCTTCAAAAGATAAGTCCAGTGCTAATCAGGGCAAAGGAAACTCACATTACATTGGAAGGCAAATGCATGTCCCACATATAAATATTTATTTTAGGATCAAAGCTCCTTCCCTTAAATAATAGTATTTATTAATTATTGGCAACAGGTCTCATCTGAGTAGTACAGTCCATTATACCATTAAGTAGGGAACACAGAACAGCATAAACGTCAGCAATAACAAAAACAATGGGCAACCAAATTAAAATTTTAAAGGTTAGCAAAATAAATATGTCAGATAATAAGCTCCAATTGCATGCAACTTGAGAATCTACTGACCCATCACTGAAAAGAAATTTAAAATATAAATGTTCACCTGTCATCCCAGAAAATATCACTTGATGTTTCCATTTCTATGATACATTTCCTGAGAAGGGACCCTATGTAACTGGTATTTCTTACCATGCTTGCATCTTGTTAACACCCAGTAAATACAAAACAACAAAATCAAAGTAAAATGCCATGTAGAAGAGGTTAGACAAACCTGATAAAGCCAAGTGCACAAAGGAGAAAATGTAAGCAAACTATAACTCTTGTTTGTATACTCAGCTGAAATACCTGGACCACAGCTTAGGACTCTCTTCCACACCAAGCCAACAAAACAAGAAACTTTCTGTCCTTCTGACCAGCAAAATAAAATAAATATTTCTCTCTTCTATCCCAGTGTTTTGGCACATATGAATCAAATGAATATATAAATCCAAATCATAGCTCACGTTTACCGGCTATTCTAGCCAAACAATTTCAGCAGCTAATACACAAGGTCCAGGCCTGGATGAATGACAATTTCTTTTTTATAACAAATTTCTCTCCGAAAATAAGTCTGTAACAACAGTGACAGATGTCTGTTTTCTGGGGAGTTTCCCTGTTTTGATTTCTCTTCCTTAACACAACTATGCCTTGTCTGTTTCCATGGAATACTTTAGAATACATTTCAGGTAAGCTGTTGACCGAGCTTCTCCCATAAATTCTAAGTACTAGATGTGAAACACCTGCTACTGATTATACCAGCTACTTCATGGATTTGTATAATAGAGTGGTTAAGAATTCAGGATTGCGAGTCAGGTAGACCTTAGTTTGAATCCTGATTATCTTCCATTAGCACTATGACACTGGGAAAGACAATAAACCTCTCCAATCTGATCTGGTTTTCTGAGGATTACGTAGGATTAAATAAGAAAACAATTTTGAAGATTTTTTTATTGACCCATGTATGAAGAAACAGCCTAATTGGCAATAAGACTCAGTCCTGCCTGTCTCCAAGGCCCCTACTTCAGCTACTGCATAATACTATGTCTAAAAGCATATAGGAGGGGCGCCTGGGGGGCTCCGTCGTTAAGCATCTGCCTTCGGCTCAGGTCATGACCCCAGGGTCCTGGGATCGAGTCCCACATCGGGCTCCTTGCTCAGCAGGGAGTCTGCTTCTCCCTCTGCCTGCTTGTGTTCCCTCTCTCACTGTCTCTCTCTCTCTGTGTCAAATAAATAAATAAAATCTTTAAAAATAAATAAATAATAAAAAACATAAGCATATAGGAAATGCACACTGCAGCACAGGGCATAGAGTTATTATTCTATGCAGGGACTTTTTTTACCAGCATTTAAATATATTGTCATTGTAAAACTTTATACAAACACCACATTTTCCAGAAAATATAGCAACATCACTACAAGTGCTTCTTGTGAGAAAATATCTCCTCATAACAATTGTTGAAAGACAACTCTCTATGGGCCCCTTTGCACCTGTGAATGCTTTACAGCAAGGCACGGACTGCTCTTCATTCTGGACTATCTTTTCAAGGATGTTTGTATAAAAAAAAATCGTCTTGGAAGATAGAGATCATTTCTCCCTCAGGAGCAAGGAGTTGGTTTGCTCCCTTGACAAATACAGTCTCTCCCTCCAGAGCAAAGGGCAGACATGCTTACTGAACAGTATAATAAAGATAATGCTCCTTCGGAAGCAAAGGGCAGTCATGCTTGCTGCCCATTATAAAAGATTCAAGTTCCCTAAACTCAGAGTTCCTCTCCAGCAATTCAACCTGCTGTGCGTGCAGGTGTATTCTGACTCTCTTCCATCATGCTGGGAACTGGGGCTCAAGGAATTGGTACAAATTCTGATATTCTGGCTACTGCTAGTACTGTGAGTGATGCCTCACCCTCCATCTCTGACCCAGGATGTCTGTTTGTTCCTCCAGCATCCATGAAACTGTGACAGGCTAACTTGTGTCTGAACTTAGGGTAAAATCTCAGACTACTCACAGTGCTTGAGAATAATTTATAATACATATTTTATAAAATTATGCTCAGATTTTTGAAATTGAACTTCTAGGTAATGATAGTTAAGTTGGACCACAGATTTCCTTGTGTAACTAATGAAATTAGTGAAAGGTAGCAACAATCTACTAAAGAAGGAGGTACATTCTAAATTCAAAAGATTTCAAAAAGTGGTCAAGGGGAGCAAGACAGAAGATCCTGGCTCTGTGAGAACACTAATCTCAGTGCTAACCCTTAGAAAAGGTACTGGGGAAAGAAGAGAATGCTAAACATTCTTCTTATTGTCAATCTGGAAAGAAGCCTGCCAGGGTAGAGAGATGGGAAGCCCCAGAAAATTAAGAAAAAAAAGAAAAGAATCTCTCAGGAGAAAAAGCCACTACAACCACCGTAGGATATTCAGGTCTATAGTGAAGACCAGCAGGATTCATCATCTCCATGACTGGTATGGGTTGAATTGGATCCCCCCAAAAAGATATGTTGAATGTGACTGTATTTGAAAATGTGGCTGCTTCAGGGATAGTTAAGATGAAGTTATCCTGGAGTAAGGTAGCTCCTAATCCAGTATTACTAGTGTCCTTATAAGAAGAAAGACAGAGATACACAGGACAACAGCCATGTGGCAATGGAGACAGAGATTAGACAACAATCTACAAGCCAAGGAACACCAAGGATTACTGGCTACCACCTGAAGCTGGGGAGAGTCAAGGAAGGATTCTACCAGAAAGCATGACCCTGCTGACACCTTGATTTTAGACCTTTGGCCTCCAGAACTGTAAGAGAATAAACTCCTGTTGTTTTATGGTACTCAGTCTGTGGTATTGCGTATGGCAATCCCAAGAAACTAACACAATGACCAAAGTGAAGGAACGATCTGAAACTTGGGGAATATACCCATGAGAACAGCAAAGACAAAGGCTGCATGAAGTCCAAATTAATCTCAACAGTTCCCCCCAACCATGCCCACCCCTCCATCCTGCCACCACTTCAACGAGACAAAAAAGGGAATAGGACAAAATGCGCTGCTTCTTTTCTCTAAATGAGGAAAGATAGATCTTAAGTTCGTCTCTTTCTCTCTTTTAATTTACCCTCACCAGTAATACAATTCATTTTTTTCTGAGTCAAATTTACCTTTCTTAACCCTCATGCTGTTGAATAACTATGCATCTAGTAAAACAAATGTTAATATTTTACATTTCCTTTGCATTTTCATTAGCCACATAAGCATGTATAATACCATTCAAGAAAATTTTAAGAGACACACAAAGGAGGGAGTACAATTTGCAATTATGTTCTTCAAATTCAATTCTGAAAGTTTTTGAAAAGAGTGAAACATTCTTTAAAACAATGATTTCAAACCTTGAAATTATACAAACTAACATAGAATTCAAATGCGTGGCTAGCTAACACATGGCCAGTGTATATGTTCTCTACTATGTAAAATTCCTATTGCCCAAAGTTAACATATAAACTTGTCAAATATAGAAATGAGCCCAACACAACGATGTACATCACAAAGCTAGCAAGGCATTTACAAGTATATAAACTGCTGGGATAAATTATTTCCTTGACTTCTTGGATTTCAATGTTATTGGAGCTTGGCATTTGGGGGAATTGGAACTTAATGAACTTTAGATGAACTGGGATATGGGCGGTTGCCTCAAATGAATCATTGTGTCAAAGGCTTCTTTCCTTCATTCTCTCTCTCTCTCTTTTAATAGGAAAGTGAATGCAGTGAGAGTTACAGTTTATTTCCATCAAAAGCTCAATAAGAATTTGCAAGGTGAGTGGGAGTCTGAGACTATTCTTTTGATAAATAACTAAAAGGGTTCACTTGCTGAATACTAGATATCCAGCAGTTTGCCAAGCATCTAGAAAATATAACCTTCCAAAGCATTTTACAAAATAAACTTGGAAGCAATTTAGAGTACAATGTTTCTCCAAAACAGTTCATTAGTCAAAAGCAACCTAACTTCCCACTGGCACACTCTCAACATCAACCAAGGGAACCACCTTTCGGTTCACAGGCATTAATAGAAGGTTTTGCTTGAATTTCTAAGAAAGGAGTTTCAAGGCAAAACAAAAAATGGTGCAATTGCCCAATTCTTGGCGACAAATCAAGAGATACAAATTCTGACATCAACTGACCCCTCTAAGAAGAATTTCATCCAAAAGCGATCATTTCCATATACCCATCATCTGCCTCAGAGTATCAGGATTCTTAACAAAGGGGAAAAAAATTATTCTACCACCTACTCATTTAATATCCCCTCCTACCTTTTCTTCTTTCCCTCCTCCTACCAGCATCGTGGCTATAAGTTTGCATCCCTATGAATTATAGGGTAACAAACCTGGCATTTTAGTCCCTACAACAGGCACAAAAATCACTCCTAATCACATAGGCAATTAATCTGAGTACTATCTGAATAATATCTGAATATCTGTGGAGAACTAAAGAAATAAATCAAGAGGAACATCTTCCTGATGCAATTTTTTTCTACTCTTCTCTACTCCAGATGAAAGAACAATGCTTATCAGTGACTGAGATATTACGTAATTTAAAGTAACATGATGATTACCCCATGGGCATGCTCGAAATACAGTCTGGCTCATTTGAATTCATCATAGCTAAAACAAGGTCTAGCCGGCAGGTAAAAAAGCTTCAGTTTTATTCCTCTGCAAGGCCTTTTAGAGGCTGACCCTGGCAACTTGTACTAACGTGTGCAATCATACATGTCATTCGGTTAGCAGCCTCTTAAACATGAGCAGGCTAGAGTCTAGCATTAATGTCAAAATTCTCTCTGCTTTCATTTTGACTCGGCCATAGAGACTAGAGAAGAGCTAGACCCACTGTTCTAAATAATGTTGGTGCTGCAACCCAAACGTTTGCTCTCCTGTGGGATGTTCTATCCAGAGAGGGAGGTCAAAAAGATAGCATGGTCCCAGCTGGTTAGTGGGACTTAAAAGGTTTTATCTTCTGTATCCTTTTATGACATCTCCAATCCTCCTAAATTATCTATGGGTTGCTTTGCCTACCAGACTGTACCAGTCCTAGAGCCAGCCCGTCTGGGTTAGAACCCAGCTTTACCACTTTTGGGCGAGTCACTTGTCTTCCCTGTAACTCAGTTTCCACATCTGGAACAGTAATCACATGGGATCGTTGTAAGGACTGACTGAAACAATCCTCACAGGACAAAGTCAAAGGAATACTTGGTGGAGATGGTGGTGGTGAAAAGGACCCGATCTTCCCTGTGTCTGTGCTCCCAGTGAGTCAGCTTAGTGCTGAGCCTGAGGAGAGACGTGAACAGCACGCTAACCGTGGAGACCCAGGCAAGGCATTTAAAGTCCCTGAGCTGTAGGCAAGACAACTGTGGTGGGCATATAGGAAAGAGAGCACAGGGGCAACAAGATTGACTAATACCTGGAATTCTTGAATCTGGGTTTCTTTGCCCCATTTGCTTTATTTTGATGTGTGTTTGAATATTTCTATAGTAAAATTTAAACAGAAACAATCATCTGAGCCTCAGTTCCTTCACCTGTAAAATAATGATAATAGCAGCTTTCTTGCAAAGTTGGGAGAAAGGATGACAAATGTGTGCCGCACAGAATATGAGACATGACGAAGGCTGGACAATGCTCACTACTATTTTTCTTCCTCTTACTAACTGATGAGCTGAACTGTTCTGCCCGTTTGAACCAGGAATATCTTCACGCAGGCCCCTGGTTCCACAGTCCACTGTTTCTTGAGGATCTAGAAACTCCATTATGTCAATGCACCAAAAGAGCTTCTAAGAACCTGATTAAAACTAACTAATCACGTAAAAGTTAATAAATAAACTTTGCACTGGAGCTGCGGGGGAGACCCAGTTAGTAGTTAGGCTAAAACTCAGAAGCAATAGGACCCCAATAGGCATTTCTTTTATGCAGGAAATGCGTAACAAACTGAAATTCCCTCTTTAGTTACTCTGCTCTCTCTCTCTCATTCTCTGAGGATAAAAGATGCCAGACTCTTAGCTTCAAATACCTCTTTTCCCAGACTGCAGATCACCTCTCTCTCTTCAAACTAGTTACTGCTAGCAATTAAGCTATGCTTGTATTTCATTGTTCAACCTCTCCCAAGTAAAAACTAGAAATAAACAAAAATGTCATCTCACTCCCCTTCTCCTTCCACGTACTGTTCTACCTTCTCTCAAGCTTCACCTTCTGGGCATCACTTCTTCAGAAAATGTTCTGCATGTGTCTCCATTCTCTCACTTCCAGCTCCTTTATCCACTCTAATTCGGCTTCCACAACTCATCAAAACTACTCTCCTCCTCAGGTTACCCATGACCTCACTGCCAATTAAATGTCAATTACATGGGGCACCAGGGTGGCTCAGTTGGTTAAGCCTCCAACTCTTGGTTTTGGCTCAGGTCATGATCTCAGGGTCATGGGATTGAGCCCCATGTCAGGCTCTGCACTCAGCAGGGAGTCTTCTGGAGATTCTCTCGCTCCCTCTCCCTCTGCCCCTCCCCCCAACTCATGCACACACTCTCTCTCTCTCTAAAAATAAATAAATAGGGCGTCTGGGTGACTCAGTTGGTTAAGCGACTGCCTTCAGCTCAGGTCATGATCCTGGAGTCCCAGGATCGAGTCCCGCATCGGGCTCCCTGCTCGGCAGGGAGTCTGCTTCTCCCTCTGACCCTCCCCCCTCTCCTGCTACCTCTCTCATTCTCTCTCTCAAATAAATAAATAAAATCTTTAAAAAATAAATAAATAAATAAAAATAAATAAATAAATCTAAAAAAATAATTTTTTTTAAGATTTTATTTATTTATTTGACAGAGGGAGACACAGCGAGAGAGGCAACACAAGCAGGGGGAGTGGGAGAGGGAGAAGCAGGCTTCCCGCGGAGCAGGGAGCCCGATGAGGGGCTCGATTCCATGACTCTTGTATCATGACCTGAGCGGAAGGCAAACGCTTAATGAATGATGCACCCAGACACACCTAAAAATATAATCTTTAA
>NW_027681929.1:0-7398 GCF_054177405.1 Leptonychotes weddellii
AGGACCTTGTAACAGTTGAAGCCTTGTGCCTGCTGTGTTAATCCTTTTTGTGCAAGCTTTCATACCTCTTCAAACATGAATATATTTAGCAGTATTCACAATACCTGTTCCATTAAACTGTTTAGACTGCACCTCTAGCTGCTCAAGTGGGTAAAGCACATGGTTCATATAATTCCTACTTGAGACTGGTTTTCAGAATCACACCTCTGCACCTCAGACCTGAGGTTCCTTGCCATGATTCCCTTTTGTAGACGTGAATCCCATTTGTACTGCTCCAGGCTTAGCTTAAAAGCCAGAGTACCCTGAGAAGAGAACAAAAAATGATGCTGGTTTTTTTTTCTCTTATAAATACCCTAAACATAAAATGTGCATTTGTGTGTTAAACATTTTTTTAATTATTTTATTATTTATTTATTTATTTATTTTAAAGATTTTATTTATTTGACAGAGAGAGACACAGCGAGAGAGGGAACACAAGCAAGGGGAGTGGGAGAGGGAGAAGCAGGCTCCCGGCCGAGCAGAGAGCCCGATGTGGGGCTCGATCCCAGGACCCTGGGATCATGACCTGAGCTGAAGGCAGACGCTTAACGACTGAGCCACCCAGGCGCCCCTAACATTTTTTTTTTTTTAAGATTTTATTTATTTATTTGACAGAGACAGAGACAGCGAGAGCGAGAGCGGGAACACAAGCAGGGCGAGTGGGAGAGGGAGAAGCAGGCTTCCCACTGAGCACGGAGCCCAATGTGGGGCTCCATCCCAGGACTCTGGGATCATGACCTGAGCCGAAGGCAGCCGCTTAACGACTGAGCAACCCAGGTGCCCCAACATTTTTTTTTTAATGTGAGCTCTATGCTTACATTAAAAATGTGGGGTTTGAATTCATGACTTGAGTTCAAGAGTCAAATGCTCTACCAACTGAGCCAACTAGGTGCCCCGGTGTGTTAAACATTCGTAGTAATGTTCAGGTCGAGTTTACTAGCTGGAACTTTTATTTACGAGGCAGGCATGTCTCATCATGGTAGTTAATGAAGACAGCATGAGCAGAATGGTATTGACCTAAGATGACTCTGAGATCCACTAACTAATTGTACTTTTGTCTTTCTGGGGGCTATGGAAGCTTCTGGTTTTCTTTCAACATCATCAGCTGTTAGCATCTTAGCTCTTGAGGATATAATACTAAGGCTATATGAATTTTGCCAATAGGCTATCAAACAATGTGCTCTGTGTATATAATATTACCCAAGAATTATTTATACTATTCATATTCATTCAAGTAAGAAATGTGATGGAGGAGTTTCTGGATATTTAGGTCCTTGTTCCACTTAAAAAAAAAATATTTATTTGTCAGAGAGAGAGAGCACAAGCAGGGGGAGCTGCAGGCAGAAGGAGAAGCAGGCTCCCCACTGGGCAAGGAGCCCGATGCGGAACTCAATCCCAGGACCCTAGGATCATGACCTGAGCCAAAGCTGCTTAACTGACTGAGCCACCCAGGCATCCCCTTGTTCCACTTTCAGATTGTCTATTCTGTTTTCATAATCTGTCCTCTTGGCCCAATAATCTTACAGATTATGAAACTGGGCCAAGAGGACAGATTATGAACCTGCTTGCCCTCCACGTAAGTATCAGAGTTGTCTTCCTCATCGGCCCAGCTCACTGTGCTCCTTTTTGGTCTTCTTCAGGTTCTCAATGTGGAAATCACAGGGAACTTATCATCATCATCTCAGCACTTGCATCTGTCACCTGCTCCCCGACACAACTGAGGTGGGTGGTTGCAGATCTCACAGAGAGCAACTCACCCACGCTGTACAAGTGATTGTTGCCGCAGGGGGTGGAGAGGGAGTCAAGACAGGAGGCTTGGGTAATCAGCAACATCCATTATGGTTATGATTAGCTGGACAACACCCCCTTCCCCACCCACCCAACTGCCAACCCCAGTGGACAGAGACTGTAAATATTAAGTCAACTGTAAACAGACTTGGGTCACTGAAAATCAGGGTCTGTCTGTTACATCAACAGAACCTTGTCCATCCTGACTGATGCCATCTGACATAAAAAAAAGGTAATTTAAAAAAATAATTCTAACCCACCCACCCCACCTCTCACACACACAAAAATGTCAGCTAATGAGGGTAGGGCTTTTATTTTCTTCACTGCCAAACAGTTCCTGCTATATAATTACCATTCTTTGTTGAAGAAATGTTGCTGAATAGTTTTATTTTATTTTATATTATTTTTACATGAGCACTGGACGGATGATGGAGGCAAGAGAGAGGGGCAGATTTGGGGAGGAATTGGACAAGATTAAAGACTCATTAGTCATATTCAGTGAGTTTTCCTTAATGAATGTGCTGTGTGACCTGGGGGTCACTTATGCTCACCTCTCCATTCCTCAGTCCCCTCCCCTTAGATGATGGATGTTCTCCAGGTCCCATTGCCTACTGTGCAGGCTGGGACCAATCTGTGACTACCAGAGAAGAGGTTGACACAGGAGGTGTTAATCTTACTCTCTCAGGGGATGGGAATCAAGCAGTCATCCTGTGAGGGGATTCAGGGACACAGACTGAGTTGGTGGTCAAGTCTAGGCTGGAACTAGGATCTCTGGAGGGGAAAATGAAGCATCACTTCAAAACAAAGAGCCACGCCCAACTGTGTTCTCAGACACGGGATGGGGCACGGAACATGTGGAAAGAAGCCTTCCAGTTGGAGAAGATGTCATAGCTTGATGGTGGCTTCTGTGTCTCCTGCACACGTAGAAAGCGTTCCCACATTGCTGCCCTCAGAGAGAGTGGCAATGGATCACCCTTTGCCTACTGCACATTGAGGCCACACATCTAGGTAGAAAACAGCTTGTGCATCAGTGCAAATTTGAGGATTCTACATCTGGCTGCTTCACAACAGGACCTTTCCCTCGTAGGTCTGGGGATTCCAGTCACCCTGTATCCTGACCTTGGAAATGCTCTGCTCCAATGGGGTTGCCTTCCCCAGCAGTCTTCCCGGTGTTTGGCCACAGCTGTGCTAAGCATCCTAGGAAGATGCTCATAGAAACCCAGCATCTTTCTCCCCTGAAATGTGAGGACAAGGGAGCTGTTCCTAGCTGCCAGGCAGAGGGCCCAGAGGGCTCCAGAGAGTCCAGAGCAGAGAGGGCACCCAATAAACACTGGATGAACTAACACATAATGACCACATGGTAAGGTAAGCAAATGGTCTGAAATTAGCTGGTAAAAGTAAAGCTCAGACAATCCAAAGTGCTTAGAAGAAATGATTCAAACATAGCCTAGCAGTAGGTATAGAGATCTAACCTAGGGAAATGCAAATTTAAAAGACTAGTCACTGTTCCATGCCCACTGGCTTTGCAAGGATTCTTTTAAAATTGTAAAGCCCATATATCAGGGGTTGGTGAGGAAGATGCACTGATGGAGAAGTGTCGAGGGGTATAGTTTCTGGAAAGACACTGGGATATGAAGAGCATTACAGGGTTTCAGACCGCTTGATTCAATAACCTGTTCTGCAGGGGGTTAATTTATGTTAGTAAAGTTAAAATATACAAAGATTTTAAATGATCATGAACCAGGGCGCCTGGGTGGCTCAGACGTTAGGCGTCTGCCTTCGGCTCAGGTCATGATCCCAGGGTCTGGGGATCGAGCCCCGCATCGGGCTCCCAGCTCCGCAGGAAGCCTGCTTCTCCCTCTCCCACTCCCCCTGCTTGTGTTCCCTCTCTCGCTGTATCTCTGTCAAATGAATAAATAAAATCTTAAAAAATAAATAAATAAATGACCATGAACCTTTAGAAATAGTCCAACTGAAAAAAAATGGTAGAAACCAGGAAAATGGATAAATCTAGTCATTTGGGAAACTTTAATATATTCTCTCATAAAAAAATGTCTAAGTAGATAACTGATTTGCTGTGAAATGATGATTAACAAGCTTGACATAACGGTCACAATAGTTATATTCACACACCCATAAAACACACACACACACACATTTGTGACTAGGTTTTCAAACAGTTTAATACATTATTCCTGTCAAGAGCTTGGTGAGCTTTCTGTGTCCTGACAAGTTTTTCACATCAGAAAACTTTCCTCAGTGGGTGTCTTGATCATTAGCTTCTCTCTCTGTCCCTCTTTCTCCATCCGGAGTCCCCATTATTCATCCATGAGGTCTTCTGGATCTGTCTACCAGGACTATTATCTTTTTTTTTTAGAGATTTTATTTATATGAGAGAGAGCACAAGTGGGAAGGGGAGGGGCAGAGGGAGAAGCAGACTCCCCACAGTGTAGGGAGCCCAACACAGGGCTCACGATCCCAGGACCCTGAGATCATGACCTGAGCCAAAGGCAGACCCTTAACCAACTGAGCCACCCAGGTGCCCCTGGGCTATTATCTTTTCCATCAAGATTCTCATTTCTTTATATTTTTGTCCTGTCATGAGCTATTTCTTTTTTTTTTTCTTTTTTTAAGATTTTATTTATTTGACAGAGACACAGCGAGAGAGGGAACACAAACAGGGGGAGTGGGAGAGGGAGAAGCAGGCTTCCCGCGGATCAGGGAGCCCGATGCGGGGCTCAATCCCAGAATCCTGGGATCATGACCTGAGCCGAAGGCAGACGCTTAACGACTGAGCCACCCAGGCGCCCTTGTCATGAGCTATTTCTTCTGTGGTTCTCTACAGACACCCTCCTCCATTCCACAAAGGTTCTTAACTTGAAAGTCATTTTTTCAGCCCCAGAAATTCCCTATGCTCCAATTGGACCCCACTTTAAATGGATGAAATGAGACTAATATCTCAATAAAGTTGTTAAAAATAATAAGGAAGGGCCTTACATGCTTGTATAGAAAGATTTCCAGAATATTGTTAAATGAATAAAAGCAAGGAAAAATTCAATATGTGGTAGCCCACCACGTGTGTAAAAGAGTGAAAAAATATTTATACAGGGCGCCTGGGTGGCTCAGATGGTTAAGCGTCTGCCTTCGGCTCAGGTCATGATCCCAGGGTTCTGGGATCGAGTCCCGCATCAGGCTCCCTGCTCCTTGGGAGCCTGCTTCTCCCTCTGCCTCTCTCTCTCTCTCTCTGTCTCTCATGAATAAATAAATAAAATCTTAAAAAAAAATATTTATACATATTTACTTGTGAATGCATAATATATCTACAGAAAGACCTCCAAGAAACTAAAAATAGTAGTTGCTAATGAGGAGGGAAGTTGGTGGTAGGGGTCAAGGGACAGAGGAAGATCTCACCAGATACCCAATTGTACCTTCCGAATTTCAAGCCATGAGAATGTATTACTTGTTAAAAAAAAAAAAGATATTTTTTACATTTTTAAAAACAATGATGAGAGCCTGAGCTAATGTCCTTGGGGTGGAAATAGGAAGGAAGGAGCAGGAGAGATTTTTAGGAGAGAAAAATCCACAAGCCACAGATTCACTTTTCTAATACTACATAACAAACATCCCAAACAGTGGTTTAAAACAATGCTTTCTTTAATTTCTTACCATTCCATAAGTTGGTTGGAATCAACTGGGTGGTTTCACTTATGGTCTCTAGTGCAGTTTCAGGTAGATACAACGGGAGCTGGATTCATTTGAAGGCTCAGAACAAGATGATGCACTGACAAACTGGCAGTTGATGCTGGCTGCCAACTGTGAGCTCAGCTGGGATTCTTTTTTTTTTCTTTTAAGATTTTATTTATTTGACAGAAAGAGAGAGCACAAGCAGGGGAAGGAAAATTGGAAACAGACATGCACACAGGGAGAAGTCACGTGAAGATGAAGGCTGAGATCTACAGGCCAAGGGATGCTAAAGAGTGCCAGGAAACCACCAGAAGCTGAGAAAAGAGGAATAGAGCAGTCTCTCAGGCCCTCTGAACAAGCAAACCATATAAAAACCTTGATCTCGGACTTCTAATCTCCATAATTGAGACAATAAATTTCTGTTCTTTAAGTCGCCCAGTTTGTGGTACTTTGTTATGGCAGCCCTAACAAATGAATACAATATTTTGTTTTGTTTAAAAAAAAAAACAGGGCGCCTGGGTGGCTCAGTTGGTTAAGCGACTGCCTTCGGCTCAGGTCATGATCCTGGAGTCCCGGGATCGAGTCCCATATCGGGCTCCCTGCTCAGCAGGGGGTCTGCTTCTCCCTCTGCCCTCTTCCCTCTTGTGCTCTCTGTCTCTCATTCTCTCTCTCTCAAATAAATAAATAAAATCTTTAAGAAAAAAAAAAACCCTACTTTATGGAAAATAACTACATTTTCCAAAACAAATAAATATTAGTGAAAAGAGTAGCACTGCATTATATTTTTGCAAATCTCTTTCATGTCCGGCTTGATGGAAAGCAGCTGGTTTCTAAAGCTGCTTGTGCCCTTCAGAACTGCAGAACTCAGCATTGAGAACTCAGTCCAAACCTCTACATTAAGAGACAACCAAACTCTAACAAGACTTCTAGCAGCATAATGCTGTGTCCACAGCCTCCCCATAAAATGCCTGCCTAATGCCTCCCTGAGAAATGCTGCCAGGAGAAATTGCTGTTTGTTCTAGCCAACACCCAAGGATAGGCTCCTGACCTCCCTTTCTTACTGCATTTACTAAAAAGAGCTTAGACATCTCTTTGAGATGTCTGTGTATATCCTACAACTCAGAAGGATCTTTCTCAAGGACCTGAAAGCCATTCCTTTGAAATAGTATCATCAGGAAGGAGAGGGCTGCTGTCTCCAATCTCTGTAGGAAGATAGTATCCTAACTTTGATAATTACCAGCTGGTGCCACGCCATGGCTGACTTCAACATATTTACACTGACCAACACTTTATAATTTTCCACATGAGCCCTGCTCTCTACCCCTTCTAATTCTCTCATTATCTTTAAAAGGTCCAATCACCTCTGCACAAATGCAAATGGAGCTCAGTGCCTTCCCCTATTGTCAGCAGTTACTGAGTAAAATGTTTTTAACCGTTTTATCTTTAACACTTTTCAATCTGTTGCAATATTACTCATCCAGAAGCCTCCAGAAAACTCTAATGTACATTTGTGAGAGAATGGAAGGGGGGGGGGGAAGCTACTATTATGCACTTAGTTTTGTTTTTTTTTTTTTAAGATTTTATTTATTTATTTGAGAGAGAGAATGAGAGAGAGAGCACATGAGAGGGGGGAGGGTCAGAGGGAGAAGCAGACTCCCCGCCGAGCAGGGAGCCCGATGCGGGACTCGATCCCGGGACTCCAGGATCATGACCTGAGCTGAAGGCAGTCGCACAACCAACTGAGCCACCCAGGCGCCCTTCACTTAGTTTTGAACTCACCAACTCAGAGGAAGGGGCTCAGGAAACTCCAGGTGTTCCTCGCCCACACTGAGAACTATTGCAATAGACAAACCCTGTATAATATAATCGAGGAGAAAACAAAACTAC
>NW_027681930.1:0-373 GCF_054177405.1 Leptonychotes weddellii
CACCAGCCACGAGAAGATCCTCGAAGGAAATGTTCTCCGCGGGCGCTGCCTGGTGCAGGAACCCCCAGCCGCTCAGGCCCTGAGCACTGGAAACGTGGCCCGTGTGACTAAAGAACTAAATTTTACGTTTAAGTTACGTTAATTTAACGGTAAATGACCAACGCGGCTACCCCAAGGGAGGCTCCGAGGCTTCACTTACCGTGTCCCTGGGTCCCCGGGCCACTGTCCCTGCTCCCCTGTATCCATAATGTCTCCCTAAGGCCCAGGGGTGGTTCGCCCCTGGTGACAGACGCAGCTGCTGCACGATTTTACGGAAAGAGTGAGAAGTTCCATTTGGGTCTTTAAGAGGCTGAAAGTGGCAAGCCCAAAAAAC
>NW_027681931.1:0-373 GCF_054177405.1 Leptonychotes weddellii
GGAAACCATAGTGAGAGTTTGCAAGGGACTTCACCTCCTACCTCCTAGAGGCAAAGTGTTGATCTCTGTCCACCTGAAGACTCGTGAAGTCATCGTGAGAAAGCATCCTTTTGCTCAGGAAAAATCTATGGATAACCCAGTGCTGGTATAGTCAACCTTTGCATTTACTGCAGACAACTGATTCTACATGTCCAAGGGCCAATCCCCAGGACTGTCTGTAGGCAGTGACTTGGAAAGGAGGTAGGGAAATAGCTTAGAACCCACAGAGAGGGTGAACAAAGGTGAGTGAAATGGCACTTGGTTTCTGTGGTGCTTTAGGAATTGGAAGTTGGTTTATTTTCAGTTGCAATTGTTCTTGAAACAGAAGAGCTGT
>NW_027681932.1:0-373 GCF_054177405.1 Leptonychotes weddellii
TCCTGGGGATGAATGGTATCCCCATGATGTCAAGATTTTGCCTGCAGCTTCACAGACAGAAAATAAAACAGCCAGTTTTATAGGGCACACATGGAGGTACGATTGTTAGGGCAAGATCCTGGGGAGCCTCAAAGGCCAGGTTAGGGAGCTGGGCTTCCCTCTGAACCTACTGGTGACGCCTGAGTGCCTGTGAGGGGGGTGTCACAATACAATGGTAGGAAGTCGAAATACAGGGACGGAGGGGTGGGAGGCAAGAGGCCAGCCAGCTAGGACACCATTAAAAAAGTTAATGGCGAGAGTGAATGCATTCCTGAACTGCTAGTGGCAGCCTGAATGGAAAGAGATAATGGCGGGGGGGGGGGGGGGGGGTGGC
>NW_027681933.1:0-373 GCF_054177405.1 Leptonychotes weddellii
GGCAGGATATAAAATCAATGCACAGAAATCAGTTGCATTTCTATACACTAACAAAGAGACAGATGAAAGAGAAATTCAGAAGTCTATCCCATTTACAACTGCACCAAAACCCAAAAGATACCTAGGAATAAACCTAACCAAAGAGGGAAAGGATCTGTACTCTGAGAACTATAGAACACTTATGAAAGAAATTGAGAAAAACACAAAGAAATGGAAAATCATTCCATGCTCATGGATTGGAAAAACAAATATTGTTAAAATGCCTATATGACCCAGAGCAATCTATATGTTCAATGCAATCCCTATCAAAATACCATCAACTTTTTTCACAGAGCTGGAACAAATAATCCTAAAATTTGTATGGAACCAGAAA
>NW_027681934.1:0-373 GCF_054177405.1 Leptonychotes weddellii
TGCTAGGTGGGAAGCCAGCTTCTCCCTCTCCCACTTCTCCTGCTTGTGTTCCCTCTCTTGCTATGGGTCTCTCAGTCAAATAAATAAATAAAATCTTAAAAAAAAAAAAAGTTACTTAGGCCAGAAGTAAGGCATTAGAAATAGTGTAGCCAACTAGGAGTCATAAAAATAAAAAATATAGGGGGGCGGAGCAAGATGGCGGAGGAGTAGGAGACCTGGATTTCGTCTCCTCTCAGGAATTCAGCTGGATAGGGATCAAACCATTCTGAACACCTACAAACTCAACAGGAGATTGAAGAAAAGAATAGCAACAACTCTCTGAACAGAAAAGTGACCACTTTCTGGAAGGTAGGACGTGCGGAGAAGTGATTCC
>NW_027681935.1:0-373 GCF_054177405.1 Leptonychotes weddellii
CTTAGCTTCCAAGTACCATTCCCAAATGCCTTATACACATTATTGTATTCACTCCCACGAGTTGGAAAGCTCTAGCTGAGAGAGGTTAAGTAACTTGCCCAGAGCCACACAGCAACAATGTAGCTGAGCTGGGATCTGATCAGGCCTATCTGATGTCTTTGCTCTCTGAGGCCCCAACTGGGCCCCAGGTGCCCAGGGTTCTAGTCAGTCCCCGAGGCTCTGGGCCCTGCTGCCAGCTCCCAGCCCAGGCCCTGGTCCTACATCCTCAGAGGGCTACTCCACAGAGCTGGCCAGACAAGTGAGCCTGCTCCTGGTCTAGCGCTGGTCTGTTCACCCATTTACTGAGAACCCACAACATTCTAACCGTAGGCTG
>NW_027681936.1:0-373 GCF_054177405.1 Leptonychotes weddellii
TTTTGTTTAAGATTTATTTATTTATTTTTAGAGGGAGATTGACAGCGGAGGGGAGGGGCAGAGGGAGAGGGAAAGAGCGAATTCTCAAGCCACATCCCCGCTGAGCAAGGAGTCCGGGAAGGGACTGGATTCCAGGACCCTGAGATCACGACTTGAGTCGAATCCATCAGTTAAGCCTTAGCTTAACTGACTGAACCACCCAGGCACCCCTCCAACAGGGTGGTCTCAATTCATAGTTTTCACCTGTATGCAGCAAATACATTACTTATGATATACTTAATTATTTTATAATGCAATATGCAAAGTAAGTGCCCATCCTTATTCTGAGATTATGCCTTTTTTGCTCTTTTGGTATTAAACTGGCCTTTCTTGA
>NW_027681937.1:0-373 GCF_054177405.1 Leptonychotes weddellii
TGGTGGGGTACATAAGCTCCACCTAAAAGCAATGACTAGAAAGCATTAATTTAAAATATGGGAAGCACTGCTCCTATGGCCGAATGGATTCTTTTATCACTTCACATGCAGTTTGATTATAAAATCCCACCTGAAACTAGACCAAATGCAGAGTACGAATGGGATTGGCTGGAGCTACTGGAGTTACACAATAGTGCTCGTTAACGGAATTAGATCCTTTTAGAGCCAGATGATAAACATTTCCAGTTGAATACAAACTCTGATTAATTGTTAGTGGCACCTTTCAAGTCTGTGCTGAGAAGACTTCCACTTGTGGAGTAAATGAATAAGCACTCCTTTGCTAATTATTGACATAGGCAAGGGCACATGTAGG
>NW_027681938.1:0-373 GCF_054177405.1 Leptonychotes weddellii
AAGAACAGGTGAATGATAAGCTTATTTCCCATGGGACTGTAAACTCCAGCGCCAGAGGAAAATAATATAGGGAGCTCCAGGTGTTCCCTCATGACTTGCTTATACTTCAGGCTAAAGTTTTACATTTCTTTTTTAGTTTCTTTTCTTATTCCTTTTTTCTTTCTCTCTCTCTCTCTCTTTTTTAACCCTGCTCCCATTTCAAATAAATTCGTATTTCCCAACCTGTGTTTCTAAGTCACTTCTTAACTTTTATTTTCTTTTTATAGATTTATGCCCCATACTAGCCCATTTTTCACTCTATTCGATTTTATCTTGCTATATATGTAAGTTCTGATTTCTTTACAATTTTAAGATATAGCGTCTTCTAACACAC
>NW_027681939.1:0-373 GCF_054177405.1 Leptonychotes weddellii
TCTCTCAAATAAATAAATAAAATCTTTAAAAAAAAAAAAAAGAATTTAGAAAAGTGAGTCTCACCAACCTCAACCACTGCCCACTGCCTCCACCATTTTTCCTGGCTTGTCTCCAGAAAAGGCCATGTGACCTGTGGCCCAGGATAACCCCTTTCTCAGCCGGAATATTCTAGTCCAAACAGAATAAAGCATCTACTGGACTCAGGAGCATCCCAGATGTCTCCATACTAGCTGCTGGGAGGATCACCTCTGGGGATTTGATCACAGTTGCATTTAAAATGCCAAGAATGAATTCATGTGTTAATTCACCAAGTCCCCATGTTAGGGCTAGAGGCAGGTTTAAAGCCCAAAGAAGTCAATTTAGAAGGAAGAA
>NW_027681940.1:0-7397 GCF_054177405.1 Leptonychotes weddellii
GGGTGTGAGTTGCGGTGTGTTTGTGATGTGTGAGTGGGGGGGTGTCGTACGTGTTCTGTGCATGTGTGTGTGAGTGAGCGTGTGTTCTTCCCCTTGGCGAGTCAATGTCCAGAGCAGGATGTGGGACAGTGAAGGTTTTGGTGAACTCCGGAAATGGGCGCTGAGGGGCACACACCCACAGGAGGGTGTGTGGCACTGTGAGTGAACCTGGTTCTGAGCCCAGCAGGACTGGGTTTTCTTTTTTAACCTTGAAGTGAACAGAATGAGTTTAAAGCTCTTTTGGAAACAAAAATGGGCAAGAATAAATCAAGAATGCTATGAAAAAGGAAAATCTTGAGTGGGACTTACTGTACTAAATCAAACAAAAACGTGGTCCAAAGCCATAGTCAGTAAAACAGTGAATTCTGGGGGCGATTGCTGCACCAGAAGAGACGGCCCTGAGTCAGAACCTCGTATGTACAAGAACTGTGGGGGGGAATATATGTAAATATTTATCTGATCTCTGAATGGGGAAAGATTTTCTGATAATTAAAGCAATGGAAAAGGCTACAAATGAAAGACTGGTGGTTTTGACTTAAAAATACTAAAAATCTCATAGAATATGATAAGCACAAATGAAGGGCAAACAATCTAGGAAAAACATAGAATATTTGTATTTACATAAAAGTATTTTAGCAAAGAGTGAGTTGCTTCAATATGTCAAAAGCTCTTAGAAATCAAGAAGAAAACAGTAAACAACCCAGTCGGAAAAAAATGGGTCAATGGTAGATTGTAGTCTATAAATAAATGGCCTGTAAATTTATAAATGTCCCACCTCTGAACTCAAATGTGGAAAATAAAAAGAACTGCAAGCTTTTATATGAAACCTATCAAATCAGAGAATTGATTTAAAGTCAGCATTTGGGGCAGAGTTCTCCCTGCACCTGTGGGTAATGTGGTGGGACCACCCAGCAAGACAGGTGCTCTTCTCTGATTTCATTTTGAGAAACGACCCCAGAAAGGCATCTGAAGGTTTCGGAGAGGATTTAATCACAGCCTGAGTTTCTGTGGCCAAACACTGGAATCCTCCTGAATACTAGCCCACCTTGGGCAGGGCCGTTCGTATTGTCCCTAGGCCAGAATGGACTGTGACCTCGGACTGCTTTTTCTCAAAGACTGAAGCCGTGGGGAAATTCTTGCAATCAGATCAGATAACTAAATAAATAAAAAGATAAAAGAAAAAAACAAAGCCCATGGTAAAGGGATACCAGCAAAAACGGCAGAGAAGGGACCTCCAGGGGCCTGTCCCTCCCAGAGAAGCACCAACCAAACTGAGCAAAACAGTCAGCATAAGCTCGATTGCACCTTTGGAAAGTCTCAGGAGCAGGAGACTTAGCCCTGGTGGCAGAGCTTGGTTTGTGGGGTTTCGGCCTAGCCCCACCCCCTCCCCACACGGGGAGTCTGAGAGTGCTGCAGGCAACTGGAGGGGTTCCCTGCCCCTGCCAGGGGAGGGAAGTGGGGAGTCACGGCTCAGAGGGCATGGGGTGAGTGACAAGAGGAGGGGTCTTGCCACGTGGGGAAGCACCTGGGTGGTCAGAGGAGGAGGGACGAAGGGGGGCAAGGCAAGTTTGAGCAAGTTTAGGATTGGCTGGTCTGGATGATCTTGGTGGGCTCTGGGCTGTCGGGGTGTCGCTCGTCATTTTGTACCCGGCCCTGGGGTGACTTAGGGCAGAGGAACAGTGGCTGAGGGAGTTGGGTGCGGGTGTGGGCTCTGCGTTGGTTGACTTGCAAATGGAAGGGAGTCTTCCACTCTCTCTAGGGGTGAGTTAGCCCTGGGAGCGGCAGTCTCCAGGATTAGCAAGGACCCCAAATTGTCAAAGCATCATAAGCTGCAGAAAATAAAACACAGGATTAATACCAGAGGCAGGAGCAGGACAAGTGCGGGATGAGGAAGGCAGGGAGTGAGCAGGGGTCTCCCGGCCACACTTCGGCTATTACCCTGGGTGAGCAACTCTGGCCACTTGAACGCAGTACAGGACCAGGGAATCCTTGTGGAATGGACAAAGCCATCTTATTAGGGGTTTAGTGTCTGTCAGGCTCGGCCTGCACCGTCTCCTCCAGGAAGCCTTCTGGGCTAGAGGCCACCTCTGGGCGGGGCTCCCAGGGGCGCGCTCCGGGCCCTGCACGGGTCCTGCTCTCCAGCGGCCCTGGCAGCAGCTCCCTGGAAATGCAGACTCCCAGGTCCCCCACTTTTGGTCTCTCAAGGTCCCATACGAAAGGCTTGCGATGTGAGTGTGATACATGCAGGCCTGTGTATCCTTTGTAACATGCCGAGTTACCATCTGCATGTTAGTGAGTGTTTTAGTGCTCTGTACGCCCATGGATGTTAGACAAGTTATTGCCTTAGATAACCTTTTTTTTTTTAAGTTTTATTTATTTAAGTCATCTCCACACCCCATGTGGGGCTCGAACTCACGACCCTGAGATCAAGAACCGCATGTTCTTCCGACTGAGCCAGCCACAGCCAGGTGTCCCTTAGATGACCTTTTTTTTTTCTTTTTTTAAGATTTTGTTTACTTATTTGTTTATTTTAGGGAGAGAGAGTGAGAGAAAGCGAGCAGGGGGAGGGGCAGAGGGACAAGCAGACTCCACACAGTGTGGAACCCAACGCGGGGCTCGATCTCACGACCCCAAGATCATGACCTGAGCCGAAATCAAGAGTCAGCTGCTTAACCAATTGAGCCCCCCAAGGCCCCCCCACCCCACCCCCCGCCTTAGATGACCTTTTAAGGCCTCTTTCCTGCCACCGTGATGGTAGTGGGTGTCAGTTGTCGGACAGGCTGGGAAATCTCCCTTGAGGGTGCAGCGCTGGGGCGGCCCCGTGTGTCCTGCTGGTTGTTGTGGGCAGATCTTGGAGAAGACCCAGGACCTGACCCAGACCAAGGCTGCCGCGCCCCATGGGCAAAAAAAACCCCAAGTTCTTCCCTCGGTGTCCCCAGCACCTCAACCCAAGCCTGGGGCCGGTGGCGAGTCCCGGGTCCACGCTGTGTCTCAGGGCATTTACCGGCCACTGACACTTAATGCACCGACCACTCTTCATTTGCTCCAGAGCTGTATCCCAGGTGAGGTAGGGCATTGAGTCCCGGCCGGGTCCGGGGAAGGGACTGCCCAGCTGCCCGCCACAAGCTGTTTCTGATTCCAAAGCTGGGAGCACTGACCGCTGATCAAGGATCTCCAGGCCGGAAAGGGCTGTTCAGACTCCCGTCTGCTTTCGGTCTCTCAAGGTCCCGTAGGAAAGGCTTGCGACGTCAGAGTGTGATACACGGAGGCCCACAAGCAGCACGCTCCGGGATGTCCCCTGGGAAGCACTTCCGGTGGAGGTTCTCAGCTTTGATCTGGCGGAACGAAGGGTGTGGCCGGCACGGCTCGGCCGCGTGTCCTGCAGCTCTGTCCACTGCCCGCGTCCATTTGTGTCTCTGCTTCAGTCTTTCCAAGATAAAGACATGGCAGATTTGACAGATATAAGGGGGTTTGGTCAGGCTAAGCTTGACGGACTTGAGACATTGAAAGGAAATTGGAGGAGAGTGTTGGGAGAGTATAGTGACCCTAGGAAATAAAATGAGTGTCTCTTCTGTTTAGAGCAAAAGGAAGAGAGGGAAGAAGAGAAAGAACCAGAATGCCTCCACTTCCGCAGAGCTGGACTCCTTGTTGGAGGCCTCCTCCATCCCCAGTAGTGTCAGCTCGCTTGCAGACCCCAGCTTCCAGGACTCAGCCCCACCCCAGAGCCGGGCTCCGCAAGGTGGTCCGACCCGCCAGCCGAGCCAGCCCCCGGGTGCCACCCCGACGCCACCAGAGGGTGGTGACCGCCCAGAGCCCGTGGGGCATGTCGAGGCTGGTGGCAGCCCTCTGCAGGACCAGCCCGGGGGAGGTGCCCTCCTGAACGGGAAGAACCATGACACCCCCGAGCCCTCCCAGGGCAGAGGCCCCCCCCAGGAGCGGGCTGGTGCAGCCACCTCTGCCAGCAAAGACTGTCCTGGCAAGGAAGGTGCTGCTCAGGAGCTTCTGCCGCCTGAGTCCAAGCAGGGCTCTGAGCCCAGGAAAGAACCACAGACTGCCGCGCAGCAGGCTGGGGCCCGTGCCTCTGGGGTGAGTTGTCAGGGGAGTGATGAGCGGGTCCGCTGTGCCCGGACGGCGGGCTGTGGCCAAGCAGCTCTGCTGTTGCCTCCCTGCGTAGGAAGGGCACCCCTGGGACTTGTTCCCTGCGATGGTGCCCACCCCCCCCCCCCCACCGCCGAGCCGCTGATCCCTCTCGCTGGGCTGGTGGCAGAGCTGACCCCTACGCCATCGGGTCATCGCCTGGGCCCTGACGTCTGAGGCCTCTGTCTCCTCCAGGAAATTGCTGCTGCAGCCCAGCCGGCTGAGCCCGTGGGAGGGGCTGGGGAAAAAGTGAAAGCCAAGACTCAGAACAAGAAACAGCCGCCAGCAAGCGCCCCTGCTTCCCCAGAACACCGCCAGGTAGGGCATCTTGTTCTTTTATTTTTTTATTTTTTTTTTAAAGATTTTATTTATTTGAGAGAGAGAGAATGAGAAAGAGAGAGCACATGAGAGGGGGGAGGGCCAGAGGGAGAAGCAGACTCCCCGCCGAGCAGGTAGCCCGATGTGGGACTCGATCCCGGGACTCCAGGATCATGACCTGAGCCGAAGGCAGTCGCTTAACCAACTGAGCCACCCAGGTGCCCCGGCCATCTTGTTCTTAAAAGCCTCTGCGTCCTGCTGTCTGTCCCACCATCTGCTCCTTTGGGCCCCGTTCCTTCTAAAGTTCGTCCTTCGTTCAGTCATTCGGTGATTCTCTTTTGGGTGCTAGGGATACAGCCATGAAGGAGACCTGACTCCTGCTGTCATGGCCCACCTTCTACAGGGGGAAAGACAGAAAGCAAAGTCAGGCATGGCGAGAGCCACGGAGAAAAGCAGGGCGTGGGTGGAGGGTGCTGGAGGTGGGTGCTGAGAGAGCATCACCAGGCAAGGCCTCCCCAGGGAGGTGCAGGTGGAGCAGAGATCCACAAGAGTGAGGAGCAAGCCATGTGGCTCTCTGGGGACATGTCCCAGGCAACAATGGCAGGTGCAAAGGCCCTGTGGCAGAGTGTAGTGGGCCTGTGTAGGGAACAGGAAGGAAGCCAGTGCCCCCAGGAGCGAGTGAGGGGAAAAGGGTTGCAGAGGGACTCTTGGAGGCTGTAGCAAGTGGGTCAGAGGGCAATGGAAGGTTCTGAGCAGGGAAGGGACATGACCACTCTGGCTGCTATGACAAGCGTTGACTGGAGGGGGCAAATGTGGAAGTTGGTCCTAAAGGTCGGGGCTCGGTTACTTGTTCCAGGAAGCTGAAACCAAGAAGACAGCCATTACTGGAGACAAAGCAGGTGGAAGTGAGAAGGCCAAGCCAGAGGGTCCGAAGAAGCCAGAAGGGAATAACAAGAGTCGTGTGGCCGCGGTGAAAAATGAGAAGGAGCAACAGAACCGCAAAGCCGGAGCATGTGAAGTGAAGGAGAGGTGGGTGTGCGCCCTGGTCCTTGGGAGCAAGGACACAACCTGCCCCGGGCAGGGGATGGAGATTCCCAGGCTGCCCTTCTTGGAGACTCTTTTGGGGGGCCACGTGTCCCCTCTCCTTGCTTGGTGAAATGCTCCAGCACACAGCATGCAAAGGCCCTGGGGTCCCTGAGGCCACGTGGGCCTTACAGAATTCAGGGGCGAAGGTGGTACATCCCAGAGTGCTCATCAGCCCCCTCCCGCCACTGCCCTCAGCCCTTCAGAGCTGGGCTGAGATGGCCCCTCACCCTGTGGGTAGAAGCCCACCTTCCTGGTCCACCGGGGAGGGAGACCCAGGAGGACCCACATGGCATGGGGTCTGTCTGAAGTGTGGATGCTCTCGCACTCTGCCAGGGTGTGTGTTAGTGCACAGTCGAGAAACAAGGACCCTGTTGTGCACGTGTGTGTATGTGTGTGTGCGTGTGCGTGCAGGGGGGCAGGCAGATCTGCACCTAATTGGTGTTTCCTTTTACGGCTTTCTTCCAGCCCACTGAGTCAGCAGGAGAGAATCACGGTGTACTTCCATGCAATCATCTCTAAGGATTTCAGCTTCGACCCCAGCCTCCACAAAGTGTTTGTCAAGGGGGGAGAAGAATTTGGGAAGCCCAAGTGGAGTTTGAAGGTCTGTGAGATGCACTGCACCAAGTGAGTGTACCAAGGGCTTGTGGGGAACGTACAGAATATCCAGTCTTTGAAATACGTTGAAATAATAGTTTTTTTCAAGTTGATAATGTTCTTACACTTTGGAAAATGACTGTTTCAAATATCTGTATAATGCATTTCTGTGTCATATGTCATCATGGCCCCTTTAATGTTGGTTCTGTCTGCAAACTATGTGTCATTCTAGAAGCGTCCTCTTGGTCAGTAGTGATTTATAGCTTTGGGTCTGCACTCCAGGCTGCGTTTGAGGGGAGCTAAAATGTTCCAAATAGGCGTTTTTGTGGATAACCGGCTGGTGTCGTGTTTATTCAGAGACCTGCATGAGAACGGGTTCCTCGTGGAAGGCAGCGCTGTCCTGTCCCAGCAGCACCTGAATAAACCCATTCCTTACAAGTACGTCGTCATGCGCAGCAAGGGCCACGTGGAATATGAGTACATCTACAAACATCAGCAGAGTGGCGAGCACGTCAACCGCTGCCTGCGGGTGGTGCCTGCGCTTCTGGGCTCGGGGGGAGGTGAGTCGCTGGCTGGGCCCCCGGGCTGAGCTCGGGAGTGCGGGCACCAGGCCTCGCGAAGCGGCTGTTCCCCTGCAGAGCAGGCCTCCCCGCCCGCCCCCGGGGTCCTCTTCCCTGGCATGGCCTCCGCCCCCCAGGCCCCAGCCTCCAGCTCTGCGTTGAAGAAACCTGCGTTTAGAAGCCTGTTTTTGATCAGTGTAATGGAACCACTCGCTTCCAAGGGGAAACCAGGAAAAGGATTTTTACTAACGGGCGGGGCGGGTGAAGCCGCTGGGGGTGAGGGGGTGAGGGGTGAGCGGCTGAGTGGAGGGGCTGCAGGGCGCTGGCAGGAAGGTGCAGGGCAGGAGCACGAGGCTGGAGCTGCGGGCACCCACCCCCTGCCCCAGAGACTGTGAGTCAGACCCCCGCCCGCACCCACAGCCCTGCTGCTTGGCGTCCTGGCCGCCCTCCACTTTTCTCCGTTCTCTTGTTTATGTCTACTGGCTTCCTTTTCTGTTTTTCCTTTGTTCTATTTTCCACTCGTATGCAGTGTGTGTGTGTGGTGTGTGTGTGTGAACATGTGTGTGTGAACATGGTGTGTGTGTGAACATGTGTGTGTGGAGTGTGTGTGAACATGATGTGTGTGTGGAGTGTGTGTGGTGTGTGAACATGATGTGTGTGTGG
>NW_027681941.1:0-373 GCF_054177405.1 Leptonychotes weddellii
ACAGAGTGTAGAGGTGAGAACCCACCTCCCACAGGGGTACCTAGGAAGGGATTACTGGAATGTTGGGCATGATGCATCATACTTTCTAGCAGCACACACCTTTGGGATGCTGGGAGAATAACATAAGCTGATGCCACAGGGGAGCAAAATGTATTATAGAAAAATAGTAGATATTACAAGCCTAACCGATCTCTTTCTAAATTTCAGTGCGTTTATGTAGAGAAATAACTTAGCTGTCAAATATACTTCTCTGACTAACTGCTTCATAACTCCAGATAGTTATGGAAAATGTTGCTGCCAACTTGATTTTTAAATTAGGCCAATTAGACTGAAAAGTCAGGAATCTAAGACTATAAGAAAAGGGAAAAAAAAA
>NW_027681942.1:0-373 GCF_054177405.1 Leptonychotes weddellii
GGTGCGTGTGGGCCCTGCCTAGTGCAGAGGGGCGGCCACTCACTTCCCTACTCATAGGATTTCTTACTTTATTCCCTAAAATAAGCAAGTTGTATGTGTGGCTTATTAAAGCAGGTTTATCTTAACAAGTGGACTTCTTAATTTTTTTTTACTTGTAAATTTGTTATTGTGGTAAAATACACATAACATAAATTTACCATTTTTTATAAAAAATAAGTTTACCAGGGCGCCTGGGTGGCTTAGTTGGTTAAGCGTCTGCCTTCGGCTCAGGTCATGATCCCGGGGTCCTGGGATCGAGCCCCACATGGGGCTCCCTGCTCTGCGGGGAGTCTGCTTCTCCCTCTGCCTCTGCCCCTCCCCCACACTTATGCAC
>NW_027681943.1:0-373 GCF_054177405.1 Leptonychotes weddellii
GTAGTTCCATCCATGTCATTGCAAATTTAACCAGAGCGTTTCTTAGTGGAGCCAAGACTGGGTGCACAACTGAGGGATGTAGCTGGAGATTTAAAGAACCCTTGAAATGCCTAACAAGGTTGATATTTGGGGCTGGAGAGAACTAGAACTGAGAAGACGGTAAGTATTGTCTCCCCCCCCCCCATACATTTTCCCTTTCTCTTTTCTTAGTAGCAGGTGTCAAAAGTTGTCGGAGGGAGGGGTGCCTGTGTGGCTCAGTTAGTTAAGCATCTGCCTTCAGCTCAGGTCGTGATCTAGGGGTCCTGGGATCCATGCTTGGTTGGGAGTCTGCTTCTCCCTCTCCCTCTACCCCTCCCCCACCGCTTGTACACAC
>NW_027681944.1:0-373 GCF_054177405.1 Leptonychotes weddellii
AGGCACTGAAATCTCGGGAATCACAGGCCATTGAGTGAGAAATGGCATCTAAGTTCATCTGACTGCAGTCCAAATCTTGGGAATGCTTACGCAAATCTCGGGGGGACATCTGGCCCAGTTAGCGAGATCTCGAAGGCAAACCTCAGGGTGTTGAAATCCAATTTTCATTAGAATGCAACCAAATCCCTGAGACCTCAGGCCCAGTCAGGGATCTCCAGCGGCAAAACTCATGGGATCGCAGTCCAAACTTTGGAAGCCCTGATCCACATCTCATGAGATCTCAGGCCCTGCCTGTGAGTTCCAGGACACACGTGTCAGCATATCTGTCCACATCTCGGTAGAACTATCGAAATGTCCTGAGTTGTCAGGAATA
>NW_027681945.1:0-373 GCF_054177405.1 Leptonychotes weddellii
TTGGGGGCACCTGGGTGGCTCAGTTGGTTAAGCATCTGACTCTTGGTTTCAGCTCAGGTCACAATCTCGTGGTTCCGGTGATCAAGTCCTACATTGGGCTCTGTGCTCAGCAAGGAGTCTGCTTTAAGATTCTTCTCCCTCTTCCCCTCCCCACCTAAAACTAATAAATCTTAAAAAAAAAAAAAAAAGTCATAGTAGTTCTGGGGGCACCTGGCTGACTTGGTTAGAAGAGCATGCAACTCTTGATCTCGGGGTTGTGAGTTCGAGCCCCACATTGGGTGTAGAGATTACTTTAACAAAAAAACGTGGGCGCCTGGGTGGCTCAGATGGTTGAGCGTCTGCCTTCGGCTCAGGTCATGATCCCAGGGTCCTG
>NW_027681946.1:0-373 GCF_054177405.1 Leptonychotes weddellii
TTGCCATAAACCATGATCCGCGGCACAGTCGGGCCACTGCTCTTCCAGCAGGGACCCAACAAGCGGCAGATCTGGGGAGACTCCCCCTCCTCCCCCTGGAGGAGCAGCACAGGAGCACACCTCACAGATTTGCTGGGTTTGGAGACTCCACACGGGGTCGTGCGCCAGAGATAGAAACACTTGGTCACAGGCCGGGTGAGCACGGAGTGCAGCCGGAGACCAGGAAGATGAGAGTGACTGCTTTTCTCTGGGGGTGCACTGAGGAGCGGGGTCCCGAGTTCTCGACTCCTCCGGGGAGGAGATTGGGAGGCCGCCATTTTCACTCTCTGCCTCCAAAGCTGTACTGAAAGCTTGCAGGGAACAAAACTCCCCC
>NW_027681947.1:0-373 GCF_054177405.1 Leptonychotes weddellii
TAAAGTTCAGTATGTGTAAATAAAAATAACACAACCAAATGACCTGCAGTAGCTTCTCATAACTCAGGACCCTGACTGCTTTTGGCTCTGGCATCAACCAATTACCATAAGCTACTTCTCTCATTCTACTCTTTTTTTTTAAAGGGCTCTTTTTTTTAAAGATTTTTATTTATTCATTTGAGACACAGAGAGAGAGAGAAAGAGAGAGAGCGCGAGCAGGGGGAGAGACGGAGAGGGAGAAGCAAGCTCCCTGCTGAGTAAGGAGCCCAATGTGGGGCTCGATCCCAGGACCCCGGGATCATGACCTGAGCTGAAGGCAGACGCTTAACCATCTGAGCCACCCAGGTGTCCCTCATTCTACTTTTTTTTTTTT
>NW_027681948.1:0-373 GCF_054177405.1 Leptonychotes weddellii
AGTGATTGTTCATTCATTCATTCAGCTTTATTAAGCATCCACAATATGTGTGAGGTCCTGTGGATACAATGCAAATTTGTCCTTAAGGATGCACAGCCTGCTATGGGAGGAGACCAGTAAATAACTACAGAAGGGAGAGAACTTCCATGAAAAAGGTGGGAGATATAGTGTGGCACCTGGGTGGCTCAGTTGGTTGAGCACCTGACTCTTGATTTCGATTCAGGTCATGATCTCAGGGTCCTGGGATTGAGTCCTGCGTTGGGCTCCCTGCTCAGCGGGGAGTCTGCTTTTCCCTCTCCCTCTGCCTCTCCCCCAAGCTTGTGCTCTCTCTCACACTCACCCTCTCTCTCAAATAAATCTTTTTTTTTTTTTT
>NW_027681949.1:0-373 GCF_054177405.1 Leptonychotes weddellii
TTATAAATATTAGAGCTTTTTACCACTTTTTAACATAATGCCATGCTTTGAGGAGAAAAAAAAAAAGCCAAAGTTTCATGTTTATAAATGTGAATGTATTTTACTTGTAGTACATATGGTCCCTGACTTAACGATGGTTTTACTTAAGATTTTTTTTTTTAAAGATTTTATTTATTTGACAGAGAGAGACACAGCGAGAGAGGGAACACAAGCAGGGGGAGTGGGAGAGGGAGAAGCAGGCTCCTGGCCGAGCAGGGAGCCCAATGCGGGGCTCGATCCCAGGACCCTGGGATCACAACCTGAGCCGAAGGCAGATGCTTAACAACTGAGCCACCCAGGTGCCCCTTTACTTAAGATTTTTTGATATTACAAT
>NW_027681950.1:0-373 GCF_054177405.1 Leptonychotes weddellii
TTAGTTCTGTTAATCTTTTTTGCTGTGTTTCAGCTTTCTATTTCATTTGTTTCTGCTCTGATCTTTGTGGAGAAAGAGAGGATTTAAGTCATGATAACTCCTGGAAAAGTTGGAGCCTTTTTCTGGAACGCTGTTAACCTTGTCTGGTATCTGGCACATGCCTTGGCTACAAAAGTTTCAGTCTTGATTTCTGGAGAACATTTCTGAAGGTTGGCCCAGGAGATGGTAGTATAGTATAATGATTAGGACGCAGACAGATCTGGGTTCAGTTCTTCCACTTATTAGCTATGTAACCTTAACACAAATTCCACATCAGGAAAAACAGTGATCATATTACATGTCACAAGCTTTTTATCTTCAGGGGTCATCTGCT
>NW_027681951.1:0-7396 GCF_054177405.1 Leptonychotes weddellii
ACATCGACAACAATACAATAATAGTGGGGGACTTTAACACCCGCCTCACTGAAATGGACAGATCGTCTAAGCAAAAGATCAACAAGGAAATAAAGACTTTAAATGACACACTGGACCAAATGGACTTCACAGACATATTAAGTTTATTTTTAAGAATTTTATGATTGTTATGATTATTTTATTGTAACTTGGGTCATTACTCATTATTTTTACAAGGCTGGTGATTTTGTATATATGAAGTTTATTATTTTCTGTGTACTGGTCTTGTCTCCAGCCTCCACCTCATTGAATTATCTTTTTGCTTATGACGCTTTTGAAGTTGGCTCTCTTGAGTTTCCTAGGTAGCTGGAAATTTATCTGTAATTAATTGGTTTTTTTGCCTTTCTTTTCAGTTAATTTTATTTTTTCTCTTATTGCATCAGAGCATTCAGAACAATTTTAAATAGTAATTTCAGTGTAAATTCTTGTGTTTTTCTTGACTATAAATGGGCATATGTCTAGTGTTTTTCCATTTCAAAATGAAATCACCTTTGGAACTGTAAAAGACATTAAAGAAATATCCGTCTGTTTCTATTTTATTAAGAATGTACTCTTTAATAGAGAAAGATGTGGAAATGTGGATTTTTAATCCAATGATTATATAACATTGATGGGCATGATTGAGTTCTTTTTTTCCTTAGATATATTCATATTGTAATTTATATTAATAAATATTCTAATATTTCCAATATTTTATCTAGTTTTTATTTCCATTATATTCATAAGTGACATCAGTGGTTCCATATTTTTAGAATTTTTGCTGGCCTTGGTAACAATATTAAATTTTAGTTATAAGGATGTTTTAGAAGAAATTCTTCTTTCTCTATGCTCTTAAATATTTTTAAAAATGAGAGTACCCTTTATTTTGTGATATAGTAGAATTTACAATGAATCCATCTTGATCTTATGGTTTCTATGATTTGTTCTTTGTAAACTTTATTTGCTTTACCTCACCTCTACTCCTGCCCCCAATGTTAATTGCTTTGTTTAGATCTTCCATTATCCTAGGGCCTGTTCTCATGAATTTTGAATTATTTAATTAAGGTTTTCAAATCTTTTGCATAGATCTAATAATTTTTTTAATGGATTCTTTAATTCCCTCAATTTCTGTAGTTGCTTTCTATTTAGTATTTCTTATTTGTTCTTTCACACCCCCTTCATTTTTAGTTATTTGCTAAAAAGGATAAATAGTAGGGTTTTTTTTTTTCGTTTTTAAAAGAACCAGCTTGTAGATTTGTGTTTAACTATTTTTTAATAACTTAGTATTTTTTGTTTTTATTATTAGATTTTGTGTCAGCATCTTCCCTTCATTTATGAGTTATATGTTTTGATAAGCTATTTTTATTACTTAATAACATAAATATTTAGCACTCTGAATTTTCCTCTGAGCATTGTTTCATGTATACCCATGAATTTTAATCACAACTTTTTTGTTTTTTTTTTACAATAGCTAAAGAGATACTTCAAAAAATTTCCAGGTGAGAAACTCAGCCATTTCTAGTGTTTTTAATTTTCTACTTTTTTTGGATTGGCATCATAGAATGACATTAGTGCACTATTATATTTATTTTATGGCCAAATACAAGTCAATTTTAATGAATGTTTCATGAGCAACTGTACTTAGGGTAGTTACCAATAACTATATCTAAATCCATATCTATAGCATACATATTTATATATCTCAATTAAATACACTTAACTGAGTACACTGTAGTTTCTGATGCATTTTACAAAATATTTCTGGTTTTTCCTACCTCTGGACATAGTATAGAATTGCATCTCTCTGCCCCCACCTTGTGGTTGGGTGGGGCAATGAAATAAATCACAAGCCAAAGTGACACATGCCATTTAATTGCTGGGGAGATGCCCCAGAGTTTCTTTTCCTACCTAACACAGAAACTGGCAATGTTAGAGACCATGGATAATCTGCCATCTGGTGTCCCTTAGTGGGTACTCTGAGCAGAGACCCCATCTAATGCTTGAGGACATGTGGTAAAAGCAAGAAATAAACATTTGTTGTTTTAAGCCATTGGATTTGAGGTACTGTTTGTCATTGCAGCTAAACCAAGCCAATATTGATACTCTTACATAATCTTACTTAATTTTGTTCACGTAATTTGTTATTGTTGGGAGAATTACATTGTTTGTCTACTGATGTGTTTCTGCCAGTTTCTACTTGAATCTTCTCTAGTTTTTGTTTTATGGAGATTGATCCCAAGCTAAATGACATCTAAATCTCAGTAACTGCTATATTGTCATAATTAATTGCACTATTTATCATTATGAAATCACCTCTTTTGTTTCACTTAGTGCCTCTTTGCATGATTTTAAACTCAATTAAGATAGCAATACATGATTTATTTTGTTTTTATTTGTTGGAGTCCATGGACATCTTTTTATTTTCAACATTTCTAGGTCACAAAGTTTTAGGTATGTTTCTTCCATAAATTGTAGAGTTTGGGAAGTTTAGAACAATTTTGCATAAATATCCAAAAGGCCTATGATTACTCTCAATTCAGTCTTACTGTATTTTAAGACTTCTGTTTTTAAAATAGATATTAAAATTTTGTTCAGTGTGTGGTTATTTTTGGTTTTTGTTTTTTTGCCTGATAGAAAAGTTTTTGCTTTTCTCTATCGGTGATTAACTCTGTATTATATATATATATATATATATATATTTTTAAGATTTTATTTATTTGAGAGAGAGAAAGAAAGAGAGAGACAGTGAGAGCTGGGGGAGGGGCAGAGGAAGAAAGAGAGAGACAATCTCAAGCCGACTCTGTGATGAGCACGGAGCCCAACTTGGGGCTCAGTCTCACAACCCTGAGATCGTAACTTGAGCTGAAATGGAGCGTTGGATGCTTAACTGACTGAGCTACCTAGGTGTCCCTCTATATCATATTCTTAAGAATATACACACACACATAAACAAATGCACACACACACAATGTATACATATGTAGGGGTTTTGTTTACTTTTCCACTAGAAACAATGATATAATCTGTACATTTCTTCCTTCTCACCTTCTTCTTTTCTTCCTCCGCCATCTATTTCTTACTATATTTTCTTCACAGTATTTTAGTGTTAATGTTCATATAAAAGTGTAATCTTTTTTTTTTTTAATTTGTAGGTTTGGGAATTCTGTTTTGACTTTTAGCAACATGCTCTCACTATTTCTATGCTTTTTTTTTCCTTCCTTCATCTATCAAGTTTTCTTAGTTTTAATATTCCTTACCATAGGGCGCCTGGGTGGCTCAGTTGGTTAAGCGACTGCCTTCGGCTCAGGTCATGATCCCGGAGTCCCGGGATCGAGTCCCGCATCGGGCTCCCTGCTCAGCAGGAAGCCTGCTTCTCCCTCTGACTCTCCCCCCTCTCATGTGCTCTCTGTCTCTCTCATTCTCTCCGTCTCAAATAAATAAATAAAATCTTTAAAAAAAAAAATATTCCTTACCATAATTTCTCTTTTTATTAGTACTAAACTTAAACACATGTTCACTAACATTGACTTGGAAATGTTTTGAGTTCTTTCTTGGTTGGTTCTATTATATCCTTTAAGAAGAGTTAATGGGAACCTTGTTCCTTTGGTTCCTGCTTGTGTACACTCATGTTTGTTGACTGTTGCTTTTGTATTTTGTATTAGAATGAGAATATTGCCAAGTGAAAATATTCTTTTTTCCCCCTTCTTTAAAATTGTAGGTATTGCTTCACTGACTTCTAGCTTTTAATGTGGCTGTGGAAAAATCAGAGACCATACTGATTTTTCTTTTATAAGTTCCTTTATTGTTATTATACTTAGAATTCTTGAAATATAAAAGATTTTTTTTTTAAGTATGACAAATTTATTAGGCTAGGGGCAAAATTGATTAGTTTGATCAGTTTGGAAAAATTTTCCCAATGTCATGGTGACCTTTTTAATATGTAATCAGTTCTTCTTTGAAAGACCATTTTCTTGGTGCGCCTGGGTGGCTCAGTCGTTAAGCATCTCCCTTCGGCTCAGGTCATGGTCCCAGGGTCCTGGGATCGAGCCCCGCGTCGGGCTCCCTGCTCCGCGGGAAGCCTGCTTCTCCCTATCCCCCTGCTTGTGTTCCCTCTCTCGCTGTGTCTCTCTGTGTCAAATAAATAAATAAATAAATAAAGACCATTTTCCTGAATTACATCTTTAAATAACTGTTTATTTCTGTTATTCCCGTTTTTTTCATGGATTCTAATAATGCATTTGGAGAATCTCTTTTGGTATCTTTCATCCCTATAATTTTCTCTAATTTTTAATCTCTATTTTTATTTCATTTTCAAAACCTGATTTATTGTGCTCTGCATCATTCATTGTATTGTTAGCACTATCCTTTTGCTTTCATCAATGTAATCTTCAAATATGAAATCTCATTTTTCTCATTATTTCCCAAGATCTACTAAATTATATTTTGAATCAGTATGTTGTCCTCTATCTCTTCCTTGAGTTCTTTAACTTTGATTTATGCTCTACTTTCTATTCTTGTTCATAGAGATTATCAACATTATTATTATTATTTTAATTTATGCTAAGTTTTCTTCACTTCCTGACAATATTTTCTGTGAGAATTCTTCACTAGGCATTTATCTTTACTTTTTTTTTCCCTTTAAAAATAATTCTTGCTGAAGGAAGTACATTTTCTTATACTAGCCATCTTCAAGGACATTTGTTTTAGAAAAGATGAGGGGCAAATTCTAAGCTAATGGAATTTTCTTTGGGACCTGAGTCATTGTGTTAATTCTTTTAGTCTTTCCTTCTCAACATACCATGGAGACGAATAGTGGGGGTTAGGAAGAGGGGGGTTACACAGAACATTTTTCTTTGATTAATAAACTTTGTTTTTACAGCAGTTTACGTTTACAGCAAAATGGACCAGAAAGTACAAGGAGTTCCCATGTACTCCCTTCCTCATACCTGCACGGACTTCTTCATTATCAATAACCCTCACCAGAGTGTTACATTTGTTGTAATTGATGAACATACAGTGAAACATCATTATCACCAAAGTCCAGAGTTTACATTAGGACTCACTCTTGGTGTTGTATAGTCTATGGAATTTGACAAATGAATAACATATATCCATCATTGTAGTATCATTCAGAGTAGTTTTAGCACTCTTAAATTCTCTGTACTCTGTCTATTCATCTCTCCTCTCTAACACCTGGCAACCACTGATCTCATCATCTTTAGAGTTTTGTCTTTTGCAGAATGTCATAGAGTTGGAATCACAATTTTTAGCCTTTTCACATTGGCTTCTTTCATCTAGTAATATGCACTTAAGTGCACTCCATGTCTTTTCATGGCTTGATTGCTCATTTGTTTTTAGCGCCGAATAATCTTCCATTGTCTAGATATTCCACAGTTTATTCATCCAGTCACCTACTGAAAGATATCGTGGTTTCTTCTAAGTTTTGGCAATTATTAATAAAGCTTCTATATAGATACATGTGTAGGTTTTTGTATGCTTTAATTTTGTGTGTTTTAATTTCTCAGTTCCACTGAGTAAAGACCAAGGAGTACAATTGCTGGATCTTATGGTAAGGGTATGTTTAGTTTTCTAAGGAACTGCCAAACTGACTTCCAAAGAGACTGAAAAATTGCAAGTTTAATGAAGAAGAATAAAACCTATTAAATGTATTTGTAACAATAGAAAAAATAATTATTCAAAGAATAATGTATTTATTCATAGTCCTATTTTCTTCAAACACTCAGAAAGCTAAATTTTTTATCCTGCATACTATATCTAAAGGAAAAATTAATTTGAAAATTGAAAAAAAAAACCTAGAGACCCAAACATTTGGCTCAGTTTTGAGGGTAAATTTCTTTGTAGAGATTTGGCTTTTTATAACATTAGTATTAATTAATCTTTTTATATTTGACAAGTACTTCATCATTTTTTACAACTTATTTTTCATGTAAAACATGTGGACCACCCAACAAATAGCTGAAAACAAAACAAAACAAAATAACTCTCCTTATTTTAGGCTATGTCTATGCCAGTTCTGCAAACAATTTTGTAAAGCTAACAAGGTTCCTATAATTCTATTAGGTGTATAAAATTTGTATTAAACCTCTCCACATTTAATAATGTCAAAATTCCACTGAAATGCTTAAGTCTTATTTATTTTCATGGCACCAGGCCAAGGGGAAATATGCAGACTTAAGTAGATGAGAGGAGTGAAACTGACCTTTAAAAACACCTTTTGTATGCCGGGCATTCTTTTGCCTACAAATATTATATGTCCTTCCAACCTTTCTGCAAGATAAAGATTGTAATGCTATTTGTAATGAGAAAATAGATACTCGGAGTATTTGTAGAACTAACGTTGTCTGACTCTAATGGGTGATCTTGCTTACTTCAATATACTGTGTCCCAGTGGCAGTAAAACACACTCCAGATTCTTTCACTAACCAGGAACATCCAACAAAATGACTCTGGAATGTGTGTCTGAAACATTTTGTGTTTAGTGATGAGTAATATAGCATGGTGCAATGGGTGAAACATGGTCTTTTGACCAAGGAGGATGTTGATTAAGAGATTGGATCTGCTTCTTAGTAGATGTATTAACCTTAGGCAAATTATATAATATCTCTGTGTCTCAGTTTTCTCTTTTGCAAAATGCAAGTAGTAATAACTACCTTGAAGTGTTTTTATGAGAATTTTCAACCATCTATTTTAATATGCTTTTTCTGAAACCATGGTTTCAATAAATGCTGTATTTTAATATATTAGAAAACATACCAGTTTCAATTGTACAAATTGTTGTTTTTCCTGTGTTACCAATCTGATTTCTCTGACTGCTAAAATGCAAAGGATTTGTGAAAATATGCACATGGTTAGATTTCATTAATTCTGTATTTCTCTAGAAAGTAATGCAAGGGGTCTTTTCCCCAAGACCAACTCTTCTCTTCTTTCTTTTTTTATACTTTCTCCTTTCTTTCCTCCCTCCCTTTTTCTTTCTCTTCTTTTTTCTTTCTTTCTTTCTTTCTTTCTTTCTTTCTTTCTTTCTTTCTTTCTTTCTTTCTTTCTTTCTTTCTTTTTCTTTCTTTCGTCTTTCTTTCTTTCTCTTTCTTCCTTTCCTTTCCTTTCTCCTTCCTCCCTCCCTGCCTCTCTCCTTTTTTCTTTTCTTTTCCTTTCCTTTCCTTTTTCTTTTTTTTTTTTATTCTTATGTTAATCCCCATACATTACATCATTAGTTTTAGATGAAGTGTTCCATGATTCATTGTTTGTGCATAACACCCAGTGCTCCATGCAGAACGTGCCCTCCTCAATACCCACCACCAGGCTAACCCATCCCCCCACCCCCCTCCCCTCTAGAACCCTGTTTGTTTTTCAGAGTCCATCG
>NW_027681952.1:0-373 GCF_054177405.1 Leptonychotes weddellii
TTTTTTTTTTAAGTCACGCTCGTTCATAGTCTTTCCTTTACTGCGGAACCTGCACAAGGTTTGTGCTCAGGGCGTGACCGGGATGCAGGCAGGAGCAGCGTGACCTGGGGGTGTCCTCCGGGACAAGGGCGCTCCCGCTTGCCCCGGCTGGAGCCCATCTGTGGCCTGGCTCCCCCAGAGCCCATGCTCTTCCCGACTGGGCCTCGCAGCCTCCCTGCTGTCTCCTCGAGAGCATCCGCCCAAGCCACCGGATGCGGGGGGCAAACACGGGTGCGCTGTAAGCAGCCATACTCACCCCGCGGTCTGTGCGCTCCCTTCTGCTTCCCAGATGTCCACACGGCGAACGTGGGCTCTGGACAATGGGCTCTGAGTA
>NW_027681953.1:0-373 GCF_054177405.1 Leptonychotes weddellii
AAAAAAAAAAAAGTGACACAATAGAAGGAAGACATCAAGGGGTTGATATGGGTTGGTTGGAAGGAAAGAGACAACTGAAGGCAGAAAAAGCCATGTGGAGGGCTGAACCAGGGAGGAAAGTGTTTGACATGATGAAAGCCATCTCTGCACATGGCACTTTCAGCCTCCAGCCTCCTCAAACGTATTCCACCTTGGGTGGGTAGATTCTATTCTTCTAAATATCAGGGAAATAGATTCTATAGCTCTTCTCAGAGCCCTACCACTGTCATTCATGACCCCAAAGGTTAGAAAGTTCTTCCTTTGGTTTAACTTGAATCCTTCTCACGGCCATTTACATTTTCCTTCCTCTGAACCCAGAAGTGGGGGGGGGGGG
>NW_027681954.1:0-373 GCF_054177405.1 Leptonychotes weddellii
TCCGGTGTATTCGTGTACTTTCCGGGGCTGCGATACGGATGCGGTGGGGAGATGCTAGTGCCCCCTCGATGTGCATTCACTGAGGGGTCAGCTTGGGAGTGGGATGTGGATAGAAGCTCTGTGCAGCCCAGGTCCAGGGCTGTGAGCCGTCGTGGCGAGGGGCTGGCTGCCCAGACCGTAGGGCAGAGCTCCTGGCCACTGTCCTGTTTCCCCACGGGAAACTCAAGTGTCTGCAGAGGAATCTGAGACGGGTATCACACTGAGCGCCCCCCAGAGCGCTTCGGAACAGGAGTGAGACCGGCACTTTGTCCTGGAGGCGCAGAAGGTAAGCTGACAGGGGAGAGGGGCAGAGTGACCCGGCTCTGTCCCTCCT
>NW_027681955.1:0-373 GCF_054177405.1 Leptonychotes weddellii
GGACAAGACAAATGCAAACCCTCCTTTGACGCTCTGTAATTACTGCGTAGCTTTACAAAGAGACGATATTGTAAACCTTGAGTTTTTTTCACCTGACTGGGTTTCAGGTGACATTTGGATCTTTTAAGAGGACAAAGGTGTGTCGTGGAGAACACGTGAAATGCTTCAAGTTCGGGAAAGTACTCCCTGAAGAGGGGCAACAGGGCTCTGAGCATCATTACAATAAATGTCAAATACCCCAGAGGGACTGCTACAAAGGGACAATGCTCCCTGAGCTGAATCAGTGAGGGACTGAAGCGCACAGACGCCCTATTTGAATAGCATCCCTTTTATGGTAGAGTCTGCCCTGGTTTTGCATAGCTCTTAGTGAACC
>NW_027681956.1:0-373 GCF_054177405.1 Leptonychotes weddellii
TAGATCATAGGGTAGCTCTATTTTTAACTTCTTGAGGAAACTCCATATTGTTTTCCAGAGTGGTTGCACCAGCTTGCATTCCCACCAACAGTGTAGGAGGGTTCCCCTTTCTCTGAATCCTTGCCAACATTTGTTGTTTCCTGTCTTATTAATTTTAGCTATTCTGACTAGTGTGGGTGGTATGTCATTTTGGTTTTGATTTGTATTTCCCTGATGCCATGGGATGTGGAGCATTTTTTCATGTGTCTATTGGACATTTGTAGGTCTTCTTTGGAGAAATGTCTATTCATGTCTTCTGCCCACTTCTCGACTGGATTATTTGTTTTTTGGGTGTTGAGTTTGGTAAGTTCTTTATAGATCTTGGATACTAGCC
>NW_027681957.1:0-373 GCF_054177405.1 Leptonychotes weddellii
AGGCAGGAGCCAACAGAGATGCTGAGGCCCCCAGGGCACCCCAAAACCTAGTGTCCTAAGCCACGCAGGCCAGAGCGTGGGGACCACACCCTGCCAGCCTCGGGCCCCTAGCACACCACGCGAGCCTGGAGCGCACGCACCTGGGACGGCTCAGGGGCCTGCCCCACCCCCAGGCTCGCAGCCAGGCGATCGTCCACACAGCAGACACCTGGTGAGCTGTCGGACCGGAGCCCAAATCTCCACCCCACCCCCCCGCCATGAACATGTGGACGGACCTGCTCCCACCCCCACTGGGCGCAGAGGCCACGGCGTCACCCAGGAGACCCCATCAGATGGGACGTCCCGCCTCTGCACCACCCCGGGATGAGGGGGC
>NW_027681958.1:0-373 GCF_054177405.1 Leptonychotes weddellii
GTGATGCTAATTGCTAGGGGACGTGCAGGATCACTGTCCACTGGAGCAGCCCCCAGGTGTAGTCCAGGGATTATGTGGCCACCATGCCTTTCCCTTGGCCCTTCTTCCACTTCTGTTTAAAGTAGCTAAATCGGATTCTGTTATTTGCAACTAAGATTGTGACTGATCCACATGCCTTAGCAGGCCCTACCTGAGCAGGCTGCTGCCCGTTCCCACCCCACACGATGACATCCCTGTGTCTCTGCCCCTTGAGATTTCAGAACTTCCTTCATTTCTGCCAGTTGGCTGGGCTTCATTTCTGGGCTGTCATACGTACTGTTCCTGCCCCCCCCCCGGAATATTTCCCCCCCTTCTTTTTCTGGGTCACACCCAC
>NW_027681959.1:0-373 GCF_054177405.1 Leptonychotes weddellii
GTTTCCCCATCCCCTGGCCTTCAAACTGCTGAGGCGAACATTTCAGAAGGGAAATAGAGCAGAGCCAAATTTCCCAGCCATGTGAAAACTGAGAGGGAGAAGCTTCCAGCGCCCAAAGATCCTAACCCCCGCTGATGTCTGGAGCTCCTCTGGCCAGGCCTCCACGGCCCTTCCCGCATCAGCACCAGAGAGGATTTCCTCAGAGTGCAGGATGGTCCCCCAATGAGCGCCTCTCCCTTCCCCGGCAAGCTCCAGCAAGTTCTTGCTGTCTGGGGAGTGGACCTGATCGCAAACCAGACCTGAGGTGTCTGACAGATTGCTCACCGGGCCGGGGCCGGGGTGGGGAGGCGTCTGACGTCCTGTGCTTTCAAGT
>NW_027681960.1:0-373 GCF_054177405.1 Leptonychotes weddellii
GTATCTCTGAGAAACTCTCATATGTTCCATTAGAAGACAGGCACAAGAATATATCTGGTATATTCACACAATGGAATACTATTTGGCATTTGAAACAAATAAGTTGCAGCTTATGTAGCAGTGTGAACAAATCTAAAAAATACAGTGTTGTTTAATAGAAAGCAAGTTGCAGAAATATATATATATATATATATATATAATTTGAATCCACTTTAATAAAACTTGGAAATACGGAAAATAATATATGTTGTTTTGAGAAACAGACATATGTAGTTAAAATGCACAGGATCGGAGAGAAGCCCCTGCCGCCACCAGCATGGAGACTTTGTACCGCGTTCCGTTTTTAGTGCTCGAATGCCCCAATCTGAAGCTG
>NW_027681961.1:0-373 GCF_054177405.1 Leptonychotes weddellii
TGGTGCTCTTTCTACTGGATCTCTCAGGAAGGTTACACAAAATGGACCACTCTCTGTTTTTTGAAATTCTCTTTTGTTCTGCTTTCTCTCATGCCTCCCTCTTTTATTTTTATTTTTTTATTTTTATTTTTATGTTATGTTAATCACCATACATTACATCATTAGTTTTTGATGTAGTGTTCCATGATTCATTTTTTGCATATAACAACCAGTGCTCCATGCAGAACATACCCTCTTTAATACCCATCACTAGGCTAACCCATCCTCCCAACCTTCAGCTGGTTTTTCAGAGTCCGTCATCTCTCATGGTTCATCTCCCCCTCCGATTTCCCCCCCTTCATTCTTCCCCTCCTGCTATCTTCTTCTTCTTCTT
>NW_027681962.1:0-7395 GCF_054177405.1 Leptonychotes weddellii
TATATATATATATATATATATATATATATATATATATATATACCACATCTTCTTTATCCATTCATCTGTCGATGGACATCTTGGCTCTTTCCACAGTTTGGCTATTGTGGACATTGCTGCTATAAACATCGGGGCACATGTACCCCTTCGGATCCCTACATTTGTATCTTTGGGGTAAATACCCAGTAGTGCAATTGCTGGATCATATGGTATAAGCCCTACTTTTAAAAAAGATGGGCTTTTTAAGAAAAACTTACTAATGTAAAACACATTTAAAAATTCATCCACCATAGATTTTCATCTGAACTATTTACATAGCAGCTGAGGTGTTGGGTTGATACTATGATCATACAAATCAGCATTTTAGTTCCTGGAGGAGACTTTGCCACCTAACACCTTCATTTTTTTTTTTTTTAAAGATTTTATTTATTTATTTGAGAGAGAGAGAATGAGAGACAGAGAGCATGAGAGGGAGGAGGGTCAGAGGGAGAAGCAGACTCCCCGCCGAGCAGGGAGCCCGATGCGGAACTCGATCCTCGATCCCGGGACTCCAGGATCATGACCTGAGCCGAAGGCAGTCGCTTAACCAACTGAGCCACCCAGGCGCCCCCTAACACCTTCATTTTAAAGCTTAGTTAGCTGAGGTGGTTTGAGCAAGCATCCTCTGCAAACTAGTGGTAAAATATCCAGTTGTGGAGTTGAAGTTGCCCAGACCAGGAGATACAGTCTGTGCTCTGGGTCAGATCAAGGCCCCCACCCACAGAGAGCAGGGAGCCTCCACCCACGAGGTAGTGCAAGCTTTGAGATGCTCGGGGCCGCAGGGCTCCCGGAACCGGGAGGCGGACGCATTTGCGGGTTGGTGGTGTCCCGGCGCCTGCGGTGGCTGTGTATCTGCACTGCCTGTTCTCAGCCCACAGCCCAGCCGCGGGGAGAGAGGGGCGCGGAGCCAGAGGCCCCGCGACTCCCAGCCCCGCGCTTGGGGTCCGCAGGCGCCTGGTTCTGCGCGCCCCGCCACCTGCCCCGCGCCGCCTCCGCGGTCCAACTTGGACGGAGTTGGGGTCCTGCGCGCCTGTCCCCCACAGCCGGCCAGCGGAAAGCCCCGCGTAGCCGCCGCCGCTCCGGGCCCCTCTCCGCGGCTCTCCGGGCCCCTCTCTGCTGCTCTCCGCTCCCGCTGTGGGAAAAGTGAGCGCGGGCGGCGGCTCCTCCCGGGGCTGAGCGCGCTCCTCGCCGGCGCGGGGCTCTGGGTCCTCGGCGCCCCGGGTGCGGTGGCGGCTCCTGCGGGGTCCCGCGGTCCCAGGGCCCCGCCCCGGGGACGCCCGCACCTAAAGCGGCGAGGCCAGGCTGCTGCCACTCCTTTGCCTCTCTCTGCGCGCTCCTTCTACTGAGGAGGGTATGGCGGGGACGCGAACTGCGGATGTCGGAGAGTGCAGGGCTCAAGATCGGAACTCAGGCAAAGCCGCCCGCTTGGAGCTGGAGGAGTTAAGGCCAATCAGCAGCGCATTTACTCTGGACAGGCGACTCAACACGCTTCTAAGCTTTGTATTGTTCTGGCCACAACAGGAGCCCGAGGAGAGAAGAGGTTGGAGGCAAACTTGAAGGGGGCGGGAATTAGAGCGGGCTGGGTGTTCGTACAGAGAATGAGTAGATTGGGCTTCTGGATTCAGGAAGTGCTGCAAACTGGAGCCTTTGCCTATTTTCTGCGAGACCTACCTCCATCTCACCCAATCCCCACCTACTTTTCTAAACCCTAACCCTGAAGACACTTCAGAGTGAGCTGACAACGTCTGTCCCCCTGCTCACAGGGCTGGGTGTCGCTGAAGACCAGGCAAAGAATTGAGAACAACAGAGTTCAGGACAGCGGAGATGAAAGAGTTAAATGTCAGCAGGCTGACTTGCCTTCCGGGGAATTTGCCTTCAATCGCTAGACTTCCTGATGGGCTCAAGTTAGACCGGAAAGGTTTGTGTTCCTAGGGTAGTTTAGATGGGAAGTCTCTTCTTCATCTCTTCTTCCTCTGGAGGGGAGGAGAGGTCAATAGACTATCCGTCCTTAGAAAATTCCCAGTTTCTGGGCACTCACCACCTGCATTACAGAGAGAGAATTCTGCAGCTCTTCTGCTAGCATGGGGGAGTGTGGTCAGACCCAGAGCTTTTCAGCCTGTAGATGAGCCACTGTTCTTTGGTGTTACAAGCCCAAGGAAGATAGGATGTCCTAATGACAAAAGCCCCCGGTTTTCCCCTCTGTCTGGCCTCCTCTAGTGAATAGCATGAATAAAGATGGTCCTCCTTCAGCTTTATGGAGGGAAGAGAGGGATCCCTGGATTACAGGAGGCCCAAACTGGGGAGAGTGGGTATGCTTGGGCTTGTGCTAGACACAGAGCAGGTGGAAGCCAGCCCTTTTGGCCTCTGCAGGTGAGGTTTTGGGTTTCTAAGGAAATTATGCATCTTTAAAATCTGAAATAACAATTTAAGCTGATTATGGAAACTTAACTTCCAGAAAGTTAAATTGGATGCAACAGCTAAAGACCATTTTAAAATGTTCCCCAGGCATTGAGAACATTAACAACAAGTTAAAGTACCTTTCCTGGTGTTTTCAGTTGTTATGCAGTTGCGAGAAACATCCCCAGAGAGGTGTCACTTTTAGTTGTTGGCTCATTGTCAGTTGATATTGAAATTTGTGAACATTTAAAAATAACAGTTTACTTTTTCTGAATCCCTTTGGTGTTCAGGGATAGATTGCACTAAGACAAATCATGATAATAGCTGTTCCTAAACCATCAGTTTATTTTGCCTGTTTTGAACTTCCAGTAAATAATGTACTATTTTCGATCTGGCCTCTTTTGCTCAGCATTATGTTTGTGAGATTCATCTGCAGGTATCCTTTTAGCAAGCAAATACTTGTTTACTAGAGAGTAACAAGGTCTTATGAATATCTTAGTTTGGTTTTAACTTTTTGGTGTCTTCTAACTAATAAAATATCAAATCTATTTTCTCAAACTCCCACTGTGTACTCAGGCTCTGTGCTGGGCCCTGGAGAGACATAGATGATAATGTTAGGAAAGCTATTCTCCTGGTATTTCTCAGTCTAATACGAGAGTCCTATTAACCAAAGACCATTACACTGTGATAAATATTGCAGAACGTATGTGCGAGAGTGATAGAACACAGGGCAGGTTGAGGCTCACATGCTCCAGGCATTGTCACAGAAGAGGTAAGTATCTACTAGTTTTTGAGGGATGAGTAAACAGCTCACCAAGTAGAAAGTTGGGATGGAAACTTGGAGGTTGTTATAGGAAAACCTATATTTAGGTTGGTTCTGCCAACCAGCCTTGAGATGTGGTCTCTCTCTCAATTCAAATTCTTTCTCTGTCATAGTGAGATGTGCCGCACTCCCCGCCCTCCTGGGGCTCCGGGGGAGATCTGAAGAGAGGTTATGACACGCTTCTCATGCTGGCAGTTCTGTACAGAGGTGGTCACCATCATTAACTATGAGTGGATTCATCAATACGTATTTAACACAATCCATGTGCCAGGAACTGCTCTGCCAAGGGCACCAAGATCTGGCTCTCCTACTATGGGTACGTTTCTATCTTATGCTTTTTTCAAGATGCCTAGCCTGAGAGCCTGGTAGTTTGTATGAGGGATAGATGCAAGAGTGAGGGAACCACCGAGGAAGGGAGTTGAATGTAGGACTCATATATCTCTGAAAATGTTAATTTGCAGATGCGTGATGGACAGGGGTGAAACAAATACAGATAAAAACTCAAATAGCAAAGGCAGGGTGGTTTGGAGGAAAGAGTATGGGCTTTGTAGCCAAATAGTGAGGGGGCTCACTCCAGACTTCAGTTCAAGTTCAACAGCCATTGAATACATTCATATTTGGGGGCAGGTGATTGAATCCCTCTGAGTTTCAGAATTCACATTGTGAAATGCAGATTTGTAATTATTAATTGAACCATGTTTGAAAATCACTTGACATGGTCTTTTACTAGCTTGCTTAACAAATAGATACTGAGCATGTCCTCTGTGCTACGTGCTGTGGTATTGTGAATAACCAAGGACAAGGCTACTGTTTTCATGGAGTATTTTTGGCAGAGACAGAAAATATAAGTTAAAGGTCAACTTGGGGCTCCTTAATTATATAGGTTAATATGTGGACAGTAAAGAAAGATGTTAAGCAGATGAAATGGGGTGATGCTGGTTGATGAGGAGAAATAAAAAGCACGCCAAGGAATTTCTTGCAGAGTCAGTGTTCCATGTGTCATAGTATATGTAGACTGCTGTGTATAGCAGTGGGAGTATCAAATCCCTGATGACATTTTTGAGGATGACGTTTAAATTCTCACTCTAGCTATTTTAATGCTTAGATACAGAATGTTGTAGCCCTTGAAAATACACACAACTGAGAATGTTCTCTGTAGCTCATGATTGGAAATGTGGACTTGCCCGGGCTTACCGCAGAATATTACCTTTGGCACTCTCATCAGGAAAGGAACTAGTCATCTCATGGGAAGGCATCTTCTATCATGTGGTGCCTTTCAGAAAATAACTGGCTTTGTAAGGGAGATGTCCTGTGTCAGGAAATAATGCAAACTGAGTTGTTTCCCTGATGAGTTTGTCCAACAAAGGTACAAGTGAAGAAAAGTTGTCCGTTTTCTGAGGGTAGAATTGTGTCTCATAAACTTGCTTGGGTTTTTAAAGAAATTGAGGTATAATTGACATATTAGTTTCAGGGGTACAACATAATGATTCAATATTTGTATGCATTGTGAAATGATCATCACAACAAATATAGTTAACATCTGCCATCATACATAGTTACAACATTTTTTTCTTGTGATGAGAAATTTTAAGATCCATTCTCTTAGCAACTTCCATATATGCAATACAATATTATTAACTATAGTCACCATGCAGTACATTACATCCTCATGACATTTATTTTATAACTGGAAATTTGTACCTTTTGACCCCCTTTGCCCATTTTGGCCACTCTGTATCTGGCAACCACCGATATGTCCTGTGTAACTATGAACATCTTTTCTTTCTTTTTTTTTTTTGAGTCCACATATAAATGAAATCATATGATACTTGCCTTTCTCTGTCTGACTTGTTTTGCTTAGCATAATGCCCTCAAGGTCTATCTATGTTGCAGCAAATGGCAAGATTTCATTCTTTTTTATGGCTGAATAATATTCATATCTATATCTATATCTATATATAGATATATATATACACCGTACTTTTCTCTATCCATTCAGCCATTAGTGAACAGTTGGTTTGTTTCCATGTCTTGGCTCTTGTAAATAATGCTGCAATGAACATGGGGGTACATATATCTTTTCGAGTCAGCATTTTTGTTTTCTATGGATAAATACCCATAAGTACTATTATTTTTGCTGCATTATAATGCAAACTGGCTTTATTTTCAGTTTTGCCTCTGCATGGTTAAATTCTTCATTCTTATTAATTGGAGTGGGGGATGGGAGGAAACCGTCCATGAATTTCCTGGGAAATATTTACAGATGTAATGGAATTATCCCTTATTTGACCTTAAGACTAGAGACATTTGTTTAGGTCCATAGATGGTTTTAATGTCTTTTTGCCTTGAATGGGTTTGGAGCTTTGACCACCATCTTGCAATGGTGAAGGCTCAAACCTAAGAATGAAGAGCCAATACTCTGAGGATGACAGAGCAGAGAACACAAAGAACGGAGGTTTTTGAAGATGACACTGGGTTGCTCCACTGAATCTCCTGTCTTCATACTCCCTGTTGATGTAAACACAAATGTCTTTATTATTAAAGCCCCTGTTCGTGAGCTTTTTAAATATTAACTGCCTAATAAATACATTCTAATTGACACATGTTTTGTTCCTGATATATGTCTTCATCTTATTTTCTCTCTCCAGTGTTGGCTCTTGAGATTATAAGTAGCTCAAGAGAAGTAAAGACCTATCTTTGAGTGTTTGGGACAGCATCTGAGCATGTTGATAACTTTTTATAGATTGCAAAACTAATGTGTTGGCCTATTTTGAATTACTTTTTCTTTCTCCTGGTGTAGTCATGCAGGACAGTGGCTTCTATGGAAATATCTCCATGTTCCTCAGTGGTATCTGAGGTGAGCTTATATTTATTCAACAAAATAGGCACATACTGTTGTGCACAGTAATAAATTAGGACTGTTATTCATTGTATAGAAGTAATTACTCTTGGGTTCAACTGTGAGCTACCGTGAGCTTCCTGGGAGCATTTCAAATAGGATTATAGTAGCAAACATGAAGTAACTCAGAGCCTTTGAGCCCTTGAATTGATAGAGGTCTGCCCTTTTTGCTCTTTGCTGCTGATGTCTGTTCCCATACAGCTAGCCAAGAGGGATCCCAGGAGCTGGATTTCAGTTTTCCTGAAGTGGGGATAAGGGAATGACTATGAGAAATCAAAGAGCCCATACAGTGATGGGAAATTAAGGATTCTGAGAATGAAGAACTGAAATGTGCTGTGTGGTAAGGGCATGATACTTGGAATGCTTTGAATTTATGACTGCTAGTGCCAAGTGGCTAGTGTTCTCCTTTCTACCCTCTAATAAATTTAACCTGTGCTCAGATTCCCAAAGCCCAACCTGTCACAGTATAGCCCTTTCCTGTTTTGTGCTTTTCCCCAGGGTGTTGTCATCTGGGAGTTTAAGAAACTTGGAAAATGGGAAATGCAGATAGGCTACAGGTAAATTTTATCTACTATTCTGCTAATCTGCACTGCATATCTATTCATTCACCTACCCACATATCTTCCCAACCCACTCAACACTCCTAGACTGCTTACCTTGCCGAAACTGTTGTCTCACCATACTTACCCATTTACCTGTCTATCTTTTCAAAACATGAAGATCACCTATCAATGAAATTCTCTATTTTATAGCTTTCCTTAATGTTACCTTAAATTTGAGTTGAGAGACTTTATTTTTTATTTATTTATTTTTTTTATTCTTATGTTAATCCCCATACATTACATCATTAGTTCTAGATGAAGTGTTCCATGATTCATTGTTTGTGCATAACACCCAGTGCTCCATGCAGAACGTGCCCCCCTCAATACCCACCACCAGGCCAACCCATCCTCCCACCCCACTCCCCTCTAGAACCCCCAGCCTGTTTTTCAGAGTCCATCGTCTCTCATGGTTCGTCCACCCCTCCGATTTCCCCTGCTTCATTCTTCCCCTCCCGCTACCTTCTTCTTCTTCTTTTTTTTTCTTAACATATATTGCATTATTTGTTTCAGAGGTACAGATCTGAGATTCAACAGTCTTGCACAATTCACAGCGCTTACCAGAGCACATACCCTCCCCAGTGTCTATCACCCAGTCACCCCATCCCTCCCACCCCACCCCCCACTCCAACAACACT